>NW_027254528.1:80000-97500 GCF_044704955.1 Pristiophorus japonicus
AAACACAGAGAGAGGGACAGAGAGTGGGAGAGAGAGAGAGTGACAGAGACAGAGAAAGAGAGAGAGACAGACAGATAGAGAGACAGAGAGAGATGGAAAGAGACAGGAGAGTGGGAGAGAGGGATAGAGAGAGATAGGAAGAGAGAGACAGAGAGGGAGTGAGACAGAGAGAGAGGGAGAGAGACAGAGCGAGAGAGCAAGAAACGGAGAAAGAGAGAGAGAGAGACAGAGAGACAGAGAGTTAGAGACAGAGAGAGATAGACAGAGAGTGAGAAAATGAGAGAGTGAGAGAGATAGAGAGAGAGAGATAGAGACAGAGAGTTATATATATATATAGAGAGAGGGAGACAGAGAGAGGGACAGAGAGAGAGAGTGATGGAAAAATGCAGGAGAGAGAGACAGAGAGAGAAAGAGAGGGATAGAGAGAGAGGGGGATAGAGAGAGAGGGATAGGGAGAAAGAGGGAGAGAGACAGAAAGAAAGAGAGAAACACAGGGAAAGAGAGAGAGAGAGAGAGAGAGAGACAGAGAGATAGAGATTGTAGGACAGAGAGAGAGACACTCCCAGGGCAGGTACAGGGGGTTAGATACAGAGTAAAGCTCCCTCTACACTGTCCCATCAAACACTCCCAGGGCAGGTACAGGGGGTTAGATACAGAGTAAAGCTCCCTCTACACTGTCCCATCAAACACTCCCAGGGCAGGTACAGGGGGTTAGATACAGAGTAAAGCTCCCTCTACACTGTCCATCAAACACTCCCAGGGCAGGTACACCTTTAAGCAGCTGACGTTAAATTCGAGAGTAGTCGGTCTCTGTAATCAATCTCCCAGTGTTAACATCAAATGGTGACCATTAACAAATGTAAAATGGATGACTGAAGATCGGTGTGTGCATTGTCACTGAGGTTCTGGGAGAGCTTCAGAGGGACAGAGAGAGAGCGAGAGAGACAGAGAGAAGGATAGAGAGAGAGAGAGAGAGAGATGGATGGAGAGAGTCAGAGAGAGAGAGAGAGAGAAAGAGAGAGTCAGAGAGAGAGAGAGAGACAGAGAGAGTCAAAGAGAGAGAGGGAGAGACAGAGAGAGAGAGACAGAGACAGGGAGAGAGAGATAGTGAGAGAGCGAGACAGAGAGGGAGAAAGAGAGAGATTGAGAGAGAGAGTCAGAGAGAGAGACAGAGAGAGTCAGAGAGAGAGAGTCAGAGAGAGTCAGAGAGAGAGTCAGAGAGAGAGAGAGTGAGACAGAGAGAGTCAGTGAGAGAGAGAGAGACAGAGAGAGTCAAAGACAGAGAGGGCGAGACAGAGAGAGAGAGACAAAGAAAGAGACATAGAAAGAGAGACAGAGAGAGAGAGAGTGAGAGAGAGAGAGAGAGACAGAGAGGGAGAGAGAGAAAGAGAGAGATAGAGCGTGACAAGAGAGTGAGAGAGAGACAGAGAGAGTCAGAGAGAGAGAGAGAGACAGCGAGTGTCAGAGAGAGAGCGAGACAGAGAGAGACAGAGAGTCAAAGAGAGAGGGAGACAGAGAGAGTCAGAGAGACAGGGAGAGAGAGAGAAAGAGACAGAGAGCAAGACAGAGAGAGAAAGAGTGAGAGAGAGAGCGAGAGAGAGAGATTGGAGAGAGACAGAGAATGAGAGACAAAGACAGAGAGATAGAGAGAAAAAATAGAGAGAGAGAAACACAGAAATTGAGACAGAGAGATAGAAACACAGAGAGAGATAAAGAGAAAGATAGAGAGATAGTCAGAGAGAAACAAAGATTGACAGAGAGAGAGGGAAAGACAGAGATAAAGACAGGGAGAGATACAGAGAGAGAGAGAGAGAGAGCAAGAGGGAGAAGGAGGCAGAGAGAGAGGGAAAGATAGAGCGAGAGAGAAACAGAGACGGAGAGAGAGAGCGATAGGGAGCTAGACAGAGAAAGACAGGGAGAGACAGTAAGACAGAGAGAGAGACACAGAGGGAGAGAGAGAGAGAGAGACAGAGAGGGAGAAGAAAGAGAGGGAGAGAGGGAGAACGAGAGAGAGACAGAGAGAGTGAGACAGACTGGAAGACAGAGAAAGACAGAGAGATGGAGAGAGTGACACAGAGAGGGAGAGGAAAAGAGGAAGACAGAGCGAGTGAGGGAGAGAGAGAGAGCGTGAGCTAGAAACAGATAGAGACAGAGAGATATATAGAGAGTGAAAGAGATAGAGAGAGAGAGAGACTGAGAGAGACAGAGAGAGAGCTAGTTTGGGGATTGATACAGGACTATGGGGAGAGAGCGGGGCAGTGGGATTAGTTTGGGGATTGACACAGGACTATGGGGAGAGAGCGGGGCAGTGGGATTAGTTTGGGGATTGATACAGGACTATGGGGAGAGAGCGGGGCAGTGGGATTAGTTTGGGGATTGATACAGGACTATGGGGAGAGAGCGGGGCAGTGGGATTAGTTTCGGCGTTGATAGACATACAGAGAGAGACAGAGAGGGAGAGACACTTAGACAGGGAGAGAAAGACTGAGAGAGAGACAGAGAGGAAGAGAGAGAGAGAGACAGATAGAGTCAGAGAGAGAGAGACAGAGAGGCTCAGAGAGAGAGAGCGAGACACACACAGAGAGTGAGAGACAGAAAGGGAGAGAGAGAGAGAGACAGAGAGTCAGAGAGAGAAAGAAAGACAGAGAGAGAGAGAGAGAGAGAGAGACAGAGAGAGTGAGTGTGACAGAGAGAGAGAGAGAGGCAGAGAGTGTCAGAGAGAGGGGGAGAGAGACAGACAGACAGAGAGAGAGGAATAGAGAGAGATAGGGAGAGTGAGAGAGAGAGAGAGACAGAAATAGTGAGAGAGAGCGGGGAACAGAGGGAGGGACAGAGAGAGAGAGACAGTGAGAGAGAGAGGGAGTGAGAGAGAGAGACAGAGAGAGAGAGAGACAGAGAGAGAGAGAGACAGAGAGAGAGAGAGAAACTCAGAGACACAGAGAGAGAGAGAGGGAGTGAGAGAGAGAGACAGAGAGAGACAGAGAGAGAGAGATAGGGAGTGAATGAGACAGACAGAGAGAGAGACAGACAGAGAGAAAGACAGAGAGAGATAGAGAGACAGAGAGAGAGAGAGCGTGGGGGGGACAGAGAGAAAGAAAGAGAGAGCAAGAGATGGAAAGAAACAGGAGAGAGAGAGAGGGAGACAGAGAGCGAGAGTGATAGAGAGAGAGAGGGATAGGAAGAGAGACGGATGTTGAGACAGAGAAAGAGAGGGAGAAACACAGAGAGAGGGAGAGAGACAGAGAGAGAGAGAGGGAGAAACAGAGAGAGAGAGACAGATAGAGAGACAGAGATAGAGAGAGAAAGAGAGCGAGAGACAGAGAGATAGAAACAGATAGAGAGAGAGAGAGACAGAGCGAGGCTGTCAGAGAGAGAGAGACAGAGAGAGAGAAAGAGAGAGGGAGATAGAATGAGAGAGAGATGGAAAGAGACAGGAGAGAGAGAGGGAGAGAGACAGAGAGAGAAACACAGAGAGAGGGACAGAGAGAGGGAGAGAGAGAGAGAGTGACAGAGACAGAGAAAGAGAGAGAGACAGACAGATAGACAGATAGAGAGACAGAGAGACAGAGAGAGATGGAAAGAGACAGGAGAGTGGGAGAGAGGGATAGAGAGAGATAGGAAGAGAGAGACAGAGAAGGAGTGAGACAGAGAGAGAGAGAAGGAGAGAGACAGAGCGAGAGAGAGAGACAGAGAGAGAAGGAGAAAGACAGAGCGAGAGAGAGAGAGACAAAGAGAACAAGTCAGAGAGAGAGACAGAGCGAGAGAACGAGGCAGAGAGAGAGACAGAGAGAGTGAGTGTGACTGAGAGACAGAGAGAGACAGAGAGTGTCAGAGAGAGATAGAGTGAAACAGACAGAGAGAAAGGGGGATAGAGAGAGATAGGGAGAGAGGGACAGAGAGAGAGAGACGACAGAAAGAGAGACAGATAGATAGAGAGAGAGAGTGAGAGAGACAGTGAGAGAGAGAGATAGAGAGAGAGACAGAGAGACAGAGCGAGAGAGAGAAAGATGGAAAGAGACAGGAGAGAGACAGAGAGAGAAACTCAGAGACACAGAGAGAGAGAGCGAGCGAGAAATGGAGAAAGAGAGAGACAGAGAGACAGAGAGTTAGAGACAGAGAGAGAGTGAGAAAATGAGAGAGTGAGAGAGATAGAGAGAGAGAGATAGAGACAGAGAGTTATATATATATAAATATATATATAGAGAGGGAGACAGAGAGAGGGACAGAGAGAGAGAGTGATGGAAAAATGCAGGAGAGAGAGAAAGAGAGGGATAGACAGAGAGGGGGATAGAGAGAGAGAGGGATAGGGAGAAAGAGGGAGAGAGAAAGAAAGAGAGAGAGAAACACAGGGAAAGAGAGAGAGAGAGAGACAGAGAGATAGAGATTGTAGGACAGAGAGAGAGAGAGGCACAGAGAGAGAGAGGGAGATAGGGAGAAGGACAGAGAGAGGGAAAGAGAGAGGGAGAGAGACAGAGAGAGAGCGAGAGGAACAGAGAGAGGGACAGAGAGAGAGAAAGAGCGGGAAAGAGAGATACAGAGTGAGAGAGATACAGAGTGAGAGAGAGACAGAGAGAGAGAGAGAGAGAGAGACAGAAATAGGGCGAGACAGAGAGAGGGACAGAGTGAAAGAGAGGATCAGAGAGAGTGAGAGAGACAGAGAAAGAGACAGTGAGAGAGAGCAAGAGGGAGAGAGAGAGTGTGTGTGTGTCTCTCTCTCTCTCTGTCTGTCTCACTTTCTGTATCGATTCTGGGATTGATACAGGACTATGGGGAGAGAGCGGGGCAGTGGGATTAGTTTGGGGATTGATACAGGACTATGGGGAGAGAGCGGGGCAGTGGGATTAGTTTGGGGATTGATACAGGACTATGGGGAGAGAGCGGGGCAGTGGGATTAGTTTGGAGATTGATACCGGACTATGGGGAGAGAGCGGGGCAGTGGGATTAGTTTGGGGATTGATACAGTGCTATGGGGAGAGAGCGGGGCAGTGGGATTAGTTTGGAGATTGATACAGGACTATGGGGAGAGAGCGGGGCAGTGGGATTAGTTTGGAGATTGATACAGGGCTATGGGGAGAGAGCGGGGCAGTGGGATTAGTTTGGGATTGATACACGACTATGGGGAGAGAGCGGGGCAGTGGGATTAGTTTGGGGATTGATACAGGACTATGGGGAGAGAGCGGGGCAGTGGGATTAGTTTAGGGATTGATACAGGACTATGGGGAGAGAGTGGGGCAGTGGGATTAGTTTAGGGATTGATAGACATACAGACAGAGAGAGACAGAGAGGGAGAGACACTTAGACAGGGAGAGAGAGACTGAGAGAGAGACAGAGAGGAAGAGAGAGAGAGAGACAGATAGAGTCAGAGAGAGAGAGACAGAGAGACAGAGAGGGTCAGAGAGAGAGAGCGAGACACACACAGAGAGTGAAAGACAGAGAGAGAGAGAGAGAGACAGAGAGAGTCAGAGAGAGAAAGAAAGACAGAGAGGGAGAGAGAGAGAGAGGCAGAGAGTGTCAGAGAGAGGGGGAGAGAGACAGACAGACAGAGAGAGAGGGATAGAGAGAGATAGGGAGAGTGAGAGAGAGAGAGAACAGAAATAGTGAGAGAGACAGAGAGAGAGAGCGGGGAACAGAGGGAGGGACAGAGAGAGAGAGACAGTGAGAGAGAAAGAGAGACCGAGAGAGAGAAAGAGATGAAAAGAGACAGGAGAGAGATACAGAGAGACAGAGAGAGAGAGCGGGGAACAGAGGGAGGGACAGAGAGAGAGAGACAGAGAGAGAGAGAGGGATAGAGAGAGAGACAGAGAGAGAGAGAGAGAGAGAGACAGAGAGAGAGAGAGCGTGGGGGGGACAGAGAGAAAGAAAGAGAGAGCAAGAGATGGAACGAAACAGGAGAGAGAGAGAGAGAGGGAGACAGAGAGCGAGAGTGATAGAGAGAGAGAGGGATAGGAAGAGAGACGGCTGTTGAGAGAGGGGGAGAGACAGAGAAAGAGAGGGAGAAACACAGAGAGAGGGAGAGAGACAGAGAGAGAGAGAGGGAGAAACAGAGAGAGAGAGAGACAGAGATAGAGAGAGAGAGAAAGAGAGCGAGAGACAGAGAGATAGAAACAGATAGAGAGAGAGAGAGACAGAGCGAGGCTGTCAGAGAGAGAGAGAAAGAGAGAGAGAAAGAGAGAGGGAGATAGAATGAGAGAGAGATGGAAAGAGACAGGAGAGAGAGGGAGAGAGACAGAGAGAGAAACACAGAGAGAGGGACAGAGAGAGGGACAGAGAGAGGGAGAGAGAGAGAGAGTGACAGAGAAAGAGAGAGAGACAGACAGATAGAGAGACAGAGAAAGAGAGAGATGGAAAGAGACAGGAGAGTGGGAGAGAGGAGAAGAGAGAGACAGAGAGGGAGTGAGACAGAGAGAGAGAGAAGGAGAGAGACAGAGCGAGAGAGAGAGACAGAGAGAGAAGGAGAAAGACAGAGCGAGAGAGAGAGACAGAGAGAACAAGTTAAAGAGAGAGACAGAGCGAGAGAACGAGGCAGAGAGAGAGACAGAGACAGTGAGTGTGACTGAGAGACAGAGAGAGACAGAGAGTGTCAGAGAGAGGTAGAGTGAAACAGACAGAGAGAAAGGGGGATAGAGAGAGATAGGGAGAGAGGGACAGAGAGAGAGAGACGACAGAAAGAGAGACAGAGAGATAGAGAGAGACAGTGAGAGAGAGAGAGACAGAGAGACAGAGCGAGAGAGAGAAAGATGGAAAGAGACAGGGGAGAGACAGAGAGAGAAACTCAGAGACACAGAGAGAGAGAGAGACAGACAGAGACAGAGAGAAACAGATAAAGAGAGAGAGATAGAGACAGAGAGAGACAGACAGAGAGAGAAAATGAGTGAGTGAGAGAGACAGAGAGACAGAGAGAGAGAGCAAGAAACGGAGAAAGAGAGAGAGAGAGACAGAGAGACAGAGAGTTAGAGACAGAGAGAGATAGACAGAGTGAGAAAATGAGAGACTGAGAGAGATAGAGAGAGAGAGATAGAGACAGAGAGTTATATATATATATAGAGAGAGGGAGACAGAGAGAGGAACAGAGAGAGAGAGAGATGGAAAAATGCAGGAGAGAGAGAGAGAGAAAGAGAGGGATAGAGAGAGTGAGGGATAGAGAGAGAGAGGGATAGGGAGAAAGAGGGAGAGAGACAGAAAGAGAGAGAGAAACACAGGGAAAGAGAGAGAGAGAGAGAGACAGAGAGATAGAGATTGTAGGACAGAGAGAGAGAGGCACAGAGAGAGATAGGGAGAAGGACAGAGAGAGGGAAAGAGAGAGGGAGAGAGAGAGAGAGAGTGCGAGAGGGACATAGAGAGAGAAAGAGCGAGGAAGAGAGATACAGAGTGAGAGAGAGAGAAAGAGAGAGAGAGAGAGAGTGAGACAGAAATAGGGCGAGACAGAGAGAGGGACAGAGTGAAAGAGAGGAACAGAGAGAGGGAGAGTGAGAGAGACAGAGAGAGAGACAGTGAGAGAGAGAGAGACAGTGAGAGAGAGTGAGAGGGAGAGAGAGAGTGTGTGTGTGTGTCTCTCTCTCTCTCTGTCTGTCTCACTTTCTGTATCGATTCTGGGATTGATACAGGACTATGGGGAGAGAGCGGGGCAGTGGGATTAGTTTGGGGATTGATACAGGACTATGGGGAGAGAGCGGGGCAGTGGGATTAGTTTGGAGATTGATACAGGACTATGGGGAGAGAGCGGGGCAGTGGGATTAGTTTGGGGATTGATACAGGACTATGGGGAAAGAGTGGGGCAGTGGGATTAGTTTGGGGATTGATACAGGTCTATGGGGAGAGAGCGGGGCAGTGGGATTAGTTTGGGGATTGATACAGGGCTATGGGGAGTGAGCGGGGCAGTGGGATTAGTTTTGAGATTGATACAGGACTATGGGGAGAGAGCGGGGCAGTGGGATTAGTTTAGGGATTGATGCAGGACTATGGGGAGAGAGTGGGGCAGTGGGATTAGTTTAGGGATTGATAGACATACAGACAGAGAGAGACAGAGAGGGAGAGACACTTAGACAGGGAGAGAGAGACTGAGAGAGAGACAGAGAGGAAGAGAGAGAGAGAGACAGAGAGGGAGAGACACTTAGACAGGGAGAGAGAGACTGAGAGAGAGACAGAGAGGAAGAGAGAGAGAGAGACAGATAGAGTCAGAGAGAGAGAGACAGAGAGACAGAGAGGGTCAGAGAGAGAGAGCGAGACACACACAGAGAGTGAGAGACAGAAAGGGAGAGAGAGAGAGAGAGAGAGACAGAGAGGGTCAGAGAGAGAGAGCGAGACACACACAGAGTGAAAGACAGAAAGGGAGAGAGAGAGAGAGAGACAGAGAGAGTCAGAGAGAGAAAGAAAGACAGAGAGGGAGAGAGAGAGAGAGGCAGAGAGTGTCAGAGAGAGGGGGAGAGAGACAGACAGACAGAGAGAGAGGGATAGAGAGAGATAGGGAGAGTGAGAGTGAGAGAGAACAGAAATAGTGAGAGAGACAGAGAGAGAGAGCGGGGAACAGAGGGAGGGACAGAGAGAGAGAGACAGTGAGAGAGAAAGAGAGACCGAGAGAGAGAAAGAGATGAAAAGAGACAGGAGAGAGATACAGAGAGACAGAGAGAGAGAGCGGGGAACAGAGGGAGGGACAGAGAGAGAGAGACAGAGAGAGAGAGAGGGATAGAGAGAGAGACAGAGAGAGAGAGAGAGAGAGAGACAGAGAGAGAGAGAGCGTGGGGGGGACAGAGAGAAAGAAAGAGAGAGCAAGAGATGGAACGAAACAGGAGAGAGAGAGAGAGAGGGAGACAGAGAGCGAGAGTGATAGAGAGAGAGAGGGATAGGAAGAGAGACGGATGTTGAGAGAGGGGGAGAGACAGAGAAAGAGAGGGAGAAACACAGAGAGAGGGAGAGAGACAGAGAGAGAGAGAGGGAGAAACAGAGAGAAAGAGACAGAGATAGAGAGAGAGAGAAAGAGAGCGAGAGACAGAGAGATAGAAACAGATAGAGAGAGAGAGAGACAGAGCGAGGCTGTCAGAGAGAGAGAGAAAGAGAGAGAGAAAGAGAGAGGGAGATAGAATGAGAGAGAGATGGAAAGAGACAGGAGAGAGAGAGGGAGAGAGACAGAGAGAGAAACACAGAGAGAGGGACAGAGAGAGGGAGAGAGAGAGAGAGTGACAGAGAAAGAGAGAGAGACAGACAGATAGAGAGACAGAGAAAGAGAGAGATGGAAAGAGACAGGAGAGTGGGAGAGAGGAGAAGAGAGAGATAGGAAGAGAGAGACAGAGAGAGAGAGAAGGAGAGAGACAGAGCGAGAGAGAGAGACAGAGAGAGAAGGAGAAAGACAGAGCGAGAGAGCTAGACAGAGAGAACAAGTTAAAGAGAGAGACAGAGCGAGAGAACGAGGCAGAGAGAGAGACAGAGAGAGTGAGTGTGACTGAGAGACAGAGAGAGACAGAGAGTGTCAGAGAGAGGTAGAGTGAAACAGACAGAGAGAAAGGGGGATAGAGAGAGATAGGGAGAGAGGGACAGAGAGAGAGAGACGACAGAAAGAGAGACAGAGAGATAGAGAGAGACAGTGAGAGAGAGAGAGACAGAGCGAGAGAGAGACAGATGGAAAGAGACAGGGGAGAGACAGAGAGAGAAACTCAGAGACACAGAGAGAGAGAGACAGACAGAGACAGAGAGAAACAGATAAAGAGAGACAGAGAGATAGAGACAGAGAGAGACAGACAGAGAGAGAAAATGAGTGAGTGAGAGAGACAGAGAGACAGAGAGAGAGAGCAAGAAACGGAGAAAGAGAGAGAGAGAGACAGAGAGACAGAGAGTTAGAGACAGAGAGAGATAGACAGAGAGTGAGAAAATGAGAGAGTGAGAGAGATAGAGAGAGAGAGATAGAGACAGAGAGTTATATATATATATATAGAGAGAGGGAGACAGAGAGAGGAACAGAGAGAGAGAGAGATGGAAAAATGCAGGAGAGAGAGACAGAGAGAGAAAGAGAGGGAAAGAGAGAGAGAGGGATAGGGAGAAAGAGGGAGAGAGACAGAAAGAGAGAGAGAAACACAGGGAAAGAGAGAGAGAGAGAGAGAGACAGAGAGATAGAGATTGTAGGACAAAGAGAGAGAGGCACAGAGAGAGATAGGGAGAAGGACAGAGAGAGGGAGAGAGAGAGAGTGCGAGAGGGACATAGAGAGAGAAAGAGCGAGGAAGAGAGATACAGAGTGAGAGAGAGAGAAAGAGAGAGAGAGAGAGAGTGAGACAGAAATAGGGCGAGACAGAGAGAGGGACAGAGTGAAAGAGAGGAACAGAGAGAGGGAGAGTGAGAGAGACAGAGAGAGAGACAGTGAGAGAGAGAGAGACAGTGAGAGAGAGTGAGAGGGAGAGAGAGAGTGTGTGTGTGTGTCTCTCTCTCTCTCTGTCTGTCTCACTTTCTGTATCGATTCTGGGATTGATACAGGACTATGGGGAGAGAGCGGGGCAGTGGGATTAGTTTGGAGATTGATACAGGGCTATGGGGAGAGAGCGGGGCAGTGGGATTAGTTTGGGGATTGATACAGGACTATGGGGAGAGAGCGGGGCAGTGGGATTAGTTTGGAGATTGATACAGGGCTATGGGGAGAGAGCGGGGCAGTGGGATTAGTTTTGGGATTGATACAGGACTATGGGGAGTGAGCGGGGCAGTGGGATTAGTTTGGGGATTGATACAGGATTATGGGGAGAGTGCGGGGCAGTGGGATTAGTTTGGGGATTGATGCAGGACTATGGGGAGAGAGCGGGGCAGTGGGATTAGTTTGGAGATTGATACAGGACTATGGGGAGAGAGCGGGGCAGTGGGATTAGTTTGGGGATTATACAGGACTATGGGGAGAGAGTGGGGCAGTGGGATTAATTTGGGGAATGATACAGGACTATGGGGAGAGAGCGGGGCAGTGGGATTAGTTTGGGGATTGATACAGGACTATGGGGAGAGAGCGGGGCAGTGGCATTAGTTTGGGGATTGATACAGGGCTATGGGGAGAGAGCGGGGCAGTGGGATTAGTTTGGGGATTGATACAGGTCTATGGGGAGAGAGCGGGGCAGTGGGATTAGTTTGGGGATTGATACAGGACTATGGGGAGAGAGCGGGGCAGTGGGATTAGTTTGGGGATTGACACAGGGCTATGAGGAGAGAGCGGGGCAGTGGGATTAGTTTGGGGATTGATACAGGACTATGGGGAGAGAGCGGGGCAGCGGGATTAGTTTGGGGATTGATACAGGACTATGAGGAGAGAGCGGGGCAGTGGGATTAGTTTGGGGATTGATACAGGGCTATGAGGAGAGAGCGGGGCAGTGGGATTAGTTTGGGGATTGATACATGACTATGGGGAGAGAGCGGGGCAGTGGGATTAGTTTGGGATTGATACAGGACTATGGGGAGAGAGTTGGGTAGTGGGATTAGTTTGGGATTGATACAGGACTATGGGGAGTGAGCGGGGCAGTGGGATTAGTTTGGGGATTGATACAGGATTATGGGGAGAGTGCGGGGCAGTGGGATTAGTTTGGGGATTGATGCAGGACTATGGGGAGAGACAGCGAGAGAGAGACTGAGAGAGAGATAGAGGGGAAGAGAGAGAGAGAGACAGATAGAGTCAGAGAGAGAGAGACAGAGAGGGTCAGAGAGAGAGAGCGAGACACACACAGAGAGTGAGAGAGAGAGACAGAGAGACAGAGAGAGTGAGTGTGACAGAGAGAGAGAGAGAGGCAGAGAGTGTCAAGAGAGAGGGGGAGAGAGACAGACAGACAGAGAGAGAGGGATAGAGAGAGATAGGGAGAGTGAGAGAGAGTGAGAGACAGAAATAGTGAGAGAGACAGAGAGAGAGAGCGGTAACAGAGGGAGGGACAGAGAGAGAGAGACAGTGAGAGAGAAAGAGAGACCGAGAGAGAGAAAGAGATGGAAAGAGACATGAGAGAGATACAGAGAGACAGAGAGAAACTCAGAGAGACAGAGAGAGAGAGAGACAGAGAGAGAGAGAGACAGAGAGAGAGAGAGACAGATAGAGAGACAGAGATAGAGAGAGAGAGAAAGAGAGCGAGAGACAGAGAGATAGAAACAGATAGAGAGAGAGAGAGACAGAGCGAGGCTGTCAGAGAGAGAGAGACAAAGAGAGAGAAAGAGAGAGGGAGATAGAATGAGAGAGAGATGGAAAGAGACAGGAGAGAGAGAGGGAGAGAAACAGAGAGAGAAATACAGAGAGAGGGACAGAGAGAGGGAGAGAGAGAGAGTGACAGAGACAGAGAAAGAGAGAGAGACAGACAGATAGAGAGACAGAGAGAAAAAGAGAGATGGAAAGAGACAGGAGAGTGGGAGAGAGGGATAGAGAGAGATAGGAAGAGAGAGACAGAGAGGGAGTGAGACAGAGAGAGAGAGAAGGAGAGAGACAGAGCGAGATAGAGAGACAGAGAGAGAAGGAGAAAGACAGAGCGAGAGAGGGAGAGACAGAGAGAACAAGTCAGAGAGAGAGACAGAGCGAGAGAACGAGGCAGAGAGAGAGACAGAGAGAGTGAGTGTGACTGAGAGACAGAGAGAGACAGAGAGTGTCAGAGAGAGATAGAGTGAAACAGACAGAGAGAGATAGGGAGAGAGGGACAGAGAGAGAGAGATGACAGAAAGAGAGACAGATAGATAGAGAGAGAGAGTGAGAGAGACAGTGAGAGAGAGAGATAGAGAGAGAGACAGAGAGACAGAGCGAGAGAGAGAAAGATGGAAAGAGACAGGAGAGAGACAGAGAGAGAAACTCAGAGACACAGAGAGAGAGAGAGACAGAGAGAGACAGAGAGAGAGAGCGAGAAACAGATAAAGAGAGAGAGAGAGAGAGAGACAGGGAGATAGAGCAAGAAACAGATAAAGAGATAGAGAGAGATAGAGACAGAGAGAGACAGACAGAGAGAGAAAAAATGAGTGAGTGAGAGAGACAGAGAGAGAGAGCAAGAAACGGAGAAAGAGAGAGAGAGAGACAGAGAGTTAGAGACAGAGAGAGATAGACAGAGAGTGAGAAAATGAGTGAGTGAGAGAGACAGAGAGAGAGAGCAAGAAACGGAGAAAGAGAGAGAGGGAGACAGAGAGAGGGACAGAGAGAGAGAGTGATGGAAAAATGCAGGAGAGAGAGACATAGAGAGAGAGGGGGATAGAGAGAGAGAGGGATAGGGAGAAAGAGGGAGAGAGACAGAAAGAGAGAGAGAAACACAGGGAAAGAGAGAGAGAGAGAGACAGAGAGATAGAGATTGTAGGAAAGAGAGAGAGAGAGGCACAGAGAGAGAGAGGGAGATAGGGAGAAGGACAGAGAGAGGGAAAGAGAGAGGGAGAGAGATAGAGAGAGAGCGAGAGGAACAGAGAGAGAGAAAGAGAGAGAGAGAGATACAGAGTGAGAGAAGAGAGAGCGAGAGGAACAGAGAGAGGGACAGAGAGAGAGAAAGAGAGAGAGAGAGAGAGATACAGAGTGAGAGAGAGAGACAGAGAAAGAGACAGAAATAGGGCGAGACAGAGAGAGGGACAGAGTGAAAGAGAGGAACAGAGAGAGGGAGAGTGAGAGAGACAGAGAGAGAGATACAGTGAGTGAGAGCGAGAGGGAGAGAGAGAGAAAGTGTGCATGTGTGTGTCTCTCTCTCTCTCTGTCTGTCTCACTTTCTGTATAGATTCCGGGATGAATGCAGGACTATGGGGAGAGAGCGGGGCAGTGGGATTAGTTTGGGGATTGATACAGGACTATGGGGAGAGAGCGGGGCAGTGGGATTAGTTTGGGGATTGATACAGGGCTATGGGGAGAGAGCGGGGCAGTGGGATTAGTTTGGGGATTGATACAGGACTATGAGGAGAGAGCGGGACAGTGGGATTAGTTTGGGGATTGATACAGGGCTATGAGGAGAGAGCGGGGCAGTTGGATTAGTTTGGGGATTGATAAAGGACTATGAGGAGAGAGCGGGGCAGTTGGATTAGTTTGGGGATTGATACAGGGCTATTCGGAGAGAGCGGGGCAGTGAGATTAGTTTGGGGATTGATACAGGACTATGGGGAGAGAGCAGGGCAATGGGATTAGTTTGGGGATTGATACAGGACTATGGGGAGAGAGCGGGGCAGTGGGATTAGTTTGGGGATTGAAACAAGACTATGAGGAGAGAGCAGGGCAGTGGGATTAGTTTGGGGATTGATCCAGGACTATGGGGAGAGAGCGGGGCAGTGGGATTAGTTTGGGGATTGATACAGGACTATGGGGAGAGAGCGGGGCAGTGGGATTAGTTTGGGGATTGATACAGGACTATGGGGAGAGAGCGGGGCAGTGGGATTAGTTTGGGGATTGATACAGGACTATGGGGAGAGAGCGGGGCAGTGGGATTAGTTTGGGGATTGATACAGGACTATGGGGAGAGAGCGGGGCAGTGGGATTAGTTTGGGGATTGATACAGGGCTATGAGGAGAGAGCGGGGCAGTGGGATTAGTTTGGGGATTGATACATGACTATGGGGAGAGAGCGGGGCAGTGGGATTAGTTTGGGATTGATACAGGACTATGGGGAGAGAGTTGGGTAGTGGGATTAGTTTGGGGATTGATACAGGACTATGGGGAGAGAGCAAGGCAGTGGGATTAGTTGGGAGATTGATACAAGGCTACGGGGAGAGAGCGGGGCAGTGGGATTAGTTTGGGGATTGGTACAGGACTATGGGGAGAGAGTTGGGTAGTGGGATTAGTTTGGGGATTGATACAGGACTATGGGGAGAGAGCAAGGCAGTGGGATTAGTTGGGAGATTGATACAAGGCTACGGGGAGAGAGCGGGGCAGTGGGATTAGTTTGGGGATTGGTACAGGGGTATGGGGAGAGAGCGGGGCAGTGGGATTAGTTTCGGGATTGATAGACATACAGAGAGAGACAGAGAGGGAGAGAAACTTAGACAGCGAGAGAGAGACTGAGAGAGAGATAGAGGGGAAGAGAGAGAGAGAGACAGATAGAGTCAGAGAGAGAGAGACAGAGAGGGTCAGAGAGAGAGAGCGAGACACACACAGAGAGTGAGAGAGAGAGACAGAGAGACAGAGAGAGTGAGTGTGACAGAGAGAGAGAGAGAGGCAGAGAGTGTCAAGAGAGAGGGGGAGAGAGACAGACAGACAGAGAGAGAGGGATAGAGAGAGATAGGGAGAGTGAGAGAGAGTGAGAGACAGAAATAGTGAGAGAGACAGAGAGAGAGAGCGGGGAACAGAGGGAGGGACAGAGAGAGAGAGACAGTGAGAGAGAAAGAGAGACCGAGAGAGAGAAAGAGATGGAAAGAGACATGAGAGAGATACAGAGAGACAGAGAGAAACTCAGAGAGACAGAGAGAGAGAGAGACAGAGAGAGAGAGAGACAGAGAGAGAGAGAGACAGATAGAGAGACAGAGATAGAGAGAGAGAGAAAGAGAGCGAGAGACAGAGAGATAGAAACAGATAGAGAGAGAGAGAGACAGAGCGAGGCTGTCAGAGAGAGAGAGACAAAGAGAGAGAAAGAGAGAGGGAGATAGAATGAGAGAGAGATGGAAAGAGACAGGAGAGAGAGAGGGAGAGAAACAGAGAGAGAAATACAGAGAGAGGGACAGAGAGAGGGAGAGAGAGAGAGTGACAGAGACAGAGAAAGAGAGAGAGACAGACAGATAGAGAGACAGAGAGAAAAAGAGAGATGGAAAGAGACAGGAGAGTGGGAGAGAGGGATAGAGAGAGATAGGAAGAGAGAGACAGAGAGGGAGTGAGACAGAGAGAGAGAGAAGGAGAGAGACAGAGCGAGATAGAGAGACAGAGAGAGAAGGAGAAAGACAGAGCGAGAGAGGGAGAGACAGAGAGAACAAGTCAGAGAGAGAGACAGAGCGAGAGAACGAGGCAGAGAGAGAGACAGAGAGAGTGAGTGTGACTGAGAGACAGAGAGAGACAGAGAGTGTCAGAGAGAGATAGAGTGAAACAGACAGAGAGAGATAGGGAGAGAGGGACAGAGAGAGAGAGATGACAGAAAGAGAGACAGATAGATAGAGAGAGAGAGTGAGAGAGACAGTGAGAGAGAGAGATAGAGAGAGAGACAGAGAGACAGAGCGAGAGAGAGAAAGATGGAAAGAGACAGGAGAGAGACAGAGAGAGAAACTCAGAGACACAGAGAGAGAGAGAGACAGAGAGAGACAGAGAGAGAGAGCGAGAAACAGATAAAGAGAGAGAGAGAGAGAGAGACAGGGAGATAGAGCAAGAAACAGATAAAGAGATAGAGAGAGATAGAGACAGAGAGAGACAGACAGAGAGAGAAAAAATGAGTGAGTGAGAGAGACAGAGAGAGAGAGCAAGAAACGGAGAAAGAGAGAGAGAGAGACAGAGAGTTAGAGACAGAGAGAGATAGACAGAGAGTGAGAAAATGAGTGAGTGAGAGAGACAGAGAGAGAGAGCAAGAAACGGAGAAAGAGAGAGAGGGAGACAGAGAGAGGGACAGAGAGAGAGAGTGATGGAAAAATGCAGGAGAGAGAGACATAGAGAGAGAGGGGGATAGAGAGAGAGAGGGATAGGGAGAAAGAGGGAGAGAGACAGAAAGAGAGAGAGAAACACAGGGAAAGAGAGAGAGAGAGAGACAGAGAGATAGAGATTGTAGGAAAGAGAGAGAGAGAGGCACAGAGAGAGAGAGGGAGATAGGGAGAAGGACAGAGAGAGGGAAAGAGAGAGGGAGAGAGATAGAGAGAGAGCGAGAGGAACAGAGAGAGAGAAAGAGAGAGAGAGAGATACAGAGTGAGAGAAGAGAGAGCGAGAGGAACAGAGAGAGGGACAGAGAGAGAGAAAGAGAGAGAGAGAGAGAGATACAGAGTGAGAGAGAGAGACAGAGAAAGAGACAGAAATAGGGCGAGACAGAGAGAGGGACAGAGTGAAAGAGAGGAACAGAGAGAGGGAGAGTGAGAGAGACAGAGAGAGAGATACAGTGAGTGAGAGCGAGAGGGAGAGAGAGAGAAAGTGTGCATGTGTGTGTCTCTCTCTCACTCTGTCTGTCTCACTTTCTGTATAGATTCCGGGATGAATGCAGGACTATGGGGAGAGAGCGGGGCAGTGGGATTAGTTTGGGGATTGATACAGGACTATGGGGAGAGAGCGGGGCAGTGGGATTAGTTTGGGGATTGATACAGGGCTATGGGGAGAGAGCGGGGCAGTGGGATTAGTTTGGGGATTGATACAGGACTATGAGGAGAGAGCGGGACAGTGGGATTAGTTTGGGGATTGATACAGGGCTATGAGGAGAGAGCGGGGCAGTTGGATTAGTTTGGGGATTGATAAAGGACTATGAGGAGAGAGCGGGGCAGTTGGATTAGTTTGGGGATTGATACAGGGCTATTCGGAGAGAGCGGGGCAGTGAGATTAGTTTGGGGATTGATACAGGACTATGGGGAGAGAGCAGGGCAATGGGATTAGTTTGGGGATTGATACAGGACTATGGGGAGAGAGCGGGGCAGTGGGATTAGTTTGGGGATTGAAACAAGA
>NW_027254528.1:102500-117500 GCF_044704955.1 Pristiophorus japonicus
AGAGCGGGGCAGTGGGATTAGTTTGGAGATTGATACAGGACTATGGGGAGAGAGCGGGGCAGTGGGATTAGTTTGGGGATTGATACAGGACTATGGGGAGAGAGTGGGGCAGTGGGATTATTTTGGGGAATGATACAGGGCTATGGGGAGAGAGCGGGGCATTGGGATTAGTTTAGGGATTGATGCAGGGCTATGGGGAGAGAGCGGGGCAGTGGGATTAGTTTGGAGATTGATACAGGACTATGGGGAGAGAGCAGGGCAGTGGGATTAGTTTAGGGATTGATACAGGACTATGGGGAGAGAGCGGGGCAGTGGGATTAGTTTAGGGATTGATACAGGACTATGGGGAGAGAGCGGGGCAGTGGGATTAGTTTAGGGATTGATACAGGACTATGGGGAGAGAGCGGGGCAGTGGGATTAGTTTGGGATTGATACAGGACTATGGGGAGAGAGCAGGGCAGTGGGATTAGTTTAGGGATTGATACAGGACTATGGGGAGAGAGCGGGGCAGTGGGATTAGTTTAGGGATTGATACAGGACTATGCGGAGAGAGCAGGGCAGTGGGATTAGTTTAGGGATTGATAGACATACAGACAGAGAGAGACAGAGAGGGAGAGACACTTAGACAGGGAGAGAGAGACTGAGAGAGAGACAGAGAGGAAGAGAGAGAGAGAGACAGATAGAGTCAGAGAGAGAGAGACAGAGAGGGTCAGAGAGGGAGAGCGAGACACACACACAGAGTGAGAGACAGAAAGGGAGAGAGAGAGAGAGAGACAGAGAGAGAAAGAAAGACAAAGAAAGACAGAGAGGGAGAGAGAGAGAGACAGAGAGAGTGAGTGTGACAGAGAGAGAGAGAGAGGCAGAGAGTGTCAGAGAGAGGGGGAGAGAGACAGACAGACAGAGAGAGATCGATAGAGAGAGATAAGGAGAGTGAGAGAGAGAGAGAGACAGAAATAGTGAGAGAGACAGAGAGAGAGAGCGGGGAACAGAGGGAGGGACAGAGAGAGAGAGACAGTGAGAGAGAAAGAGAGACCGAGAGAGAGAAAGAGATGAAAAGAGACAGGAGAGAGATACAGAGAGACAGAGAGAAACTCGGAGACACCGAGAGAGAGAGAGAGAGAGAGGGAGGGAGTGAGAGAGAGGAAGTGAGAGAGAGGGATAGAGAGAGAGGGATAGAGAGAGAGACAGAGAGAGAGAGATAGGGAGTGAATGAGACAGAGAGAGAGAGAGAGACAGAGAGAAAGAAAGAGAGAGCAAGAGATGGAACGAAACAGGAGAGAGAGAGAGGGAGACAGAGAGCGAGAGTGATAGAGAGAGAGAGGGATAGGAAGAGAGACGAATGTTGAGAGAGGGGGAGAGACAGAGAAAGAGAGGGAGAAACACAGAGAGAGGGAGAGAGACAGAGAGAGAGAGAGGGAAAAACAGAGAGAGAGAGACAGATAGAGAGACAGAGATAGAGAGAGAGAGAAAGAGAGCGAGAGACAGAGAGATAGAAACAGATAGAGAGAGAGACAGAGCGAGGCTGTCAGAGAGAGAGAGACAGAGAGAGAGAAAGAGAGAGGGAGATAGAATGAGAGAGAGATGGAAAGAGACGGGAGAGAGACAGAGAGAGAAACACAGAGAGAGGGACAGAGAGAGGGACAGAGAGAGGGACAGAGAGAGGGAGAGAGAGAGAGAGAGTGACAGAGACAGAGAAAGAGAGAGAGACAGACAGATAGAGAGACAGAGAGAAAGAGAGAGATGGAAAGAGACAGGAGAGTGGGAGAGAGGGATAGAGAGAGATAGGAAGAGAGAGACAGAGAGGGAGTGAGACAGAGAGAGAGAGAAGGAGAGAGACAGAGTGAGAGAGAGAGACAGAGAGAGAAGGAGAAAGACAGAGCAAGAGAGAGAGACAGAGAGAACAAGTTAAAGAGAGAGACAGAGCGAGAGAACGAGGCAGAGAGAGAGACAGAGAGAGTGAGTGTGACTGAGAGACAGAGAGTGTCAGAGAGAGGTAGAGTGAAACAGACAGAGAGAAAGGGGGATAGAGAGAGATAGGGAGAGAGGGACAGAGAGAGAGAGAGACGACAGAAAGAGAGACAGAGAGATAGAGAGAGAGAGTGAGAGAGACAGTGAGAGAGAGAGAGACAGAGAACAGAGCGAGAGAGAGAAAGATGGAAAGAGACAGGGGAGAGACAGAGAGAGAAACTCAGAGACACAGAGAGAGAGAGAGAGACAGAGAGAAACAGATAAAGAGAGAGAGAGAGACAGAGAGATAGAGACAGAGAGAGACAGACAGAGAGATAAAATGAGTGAGTGAGAGAGATAGAGAGACAGAGAGACAGAGAGTTAGAGACAGAGAGTTTTATATATATATATATATATAGAGAGAGAGAGAGGGAGACAGAGAGAGGGACAGAGAGAGAGAGAGATGGAAAAATGCAGGAGAGAGAGACAGAGAGAGAAAGAGAGGGAAAGAGAGAGAGGGGGATAGAGAGAGAGAGGGATAGGGAGAAAGAGGGAGAGAGACAGAAAGAGAGAGAGAAACACAGGGAAAGAGAAAGAGAGAGAGAGAGAGAGAGAGAGAGAGATAGAGATTGTAGGACAGAGAGAGAGAGGCACAGAGAGAGATAGGGAGAAGGACAGAGAGAGGGAAAGAGAGAGAGAGAGAGAGAGCGAGAGCGAGAGAGAAAGAGCGAGGAAGAGAGATACAGAGTGAGAGAGAGAGAAAGAGAGAGAGAGAGATTGAGACAGAAATAGGGCGAGACAGAGAGAGGGACAGAGTGAAAGAGAGGAACAGAGAGAGGGAGAGTCAGAGAGAGAGAGACAGTGAGAGAGAGGGAGAGAGAGAGTGTGTGTGTGTGTGTCTCTCTCTCTCTCTCTCTCTCTCTGTCTGTCTCACTTTCTGTATCGATTCTGGGATTGATACAGGACTATGGGGAGAGAGCGGGGCAGTGGGATTAGTTTGGAGATTGATACAGGACTATGGGGAGAGAGCGGGGCAGTGGGATTAGTTTGGGGATTGATACAGGACTATGGGGAGAGAGCGGGACAGTGGGATTAGTTTGGAGATTGATACAGGACTATGGGGAGAGAGCGGGACAGTGGGATTAGTTTGGAGATTGATACAGGACTATGGGGAGAGAGCGGGACAGTGGGATTAGTTTGTGGATAGATACAGGACTATGGGGAGAGAGCGGGACAGTGGGATTAGTTTGTGGATAGATACAGGACTATGGGGAGAGAGCGGGGTAGTGGGATTAGTTTGGGGATTGATACAGGACTATGGGAAGAGAGCGGGACAGTGGGATTAGTTTGTGGATAGATACAGGACTATGGGGAGAGAGCGGGGGAGTGGGATTAGTTTGGGGATTGATACAGGACTATGGGGAGAGAGCGGGGCAGTGGGATTAGTTTGGGGATTGATACAGGACTATGGGAAGAGAGCGGGACAGTGGGATTAGTTTGGGGATTGATACAGGACTATGGGAAGAGAGCGGGACAGTGGGATTAGTTTGTGGATAGATACAGGACTATGGGGAGAGAGCGGGGGAGTGGGATTAGTTTGGGGATTGATACAGGACTATGGGGAGAGAGCGGGGTAGTGGGATTAGTTTGGGGATTGATACAGGACTATGGGAAGAGAGCGGGACAGTGGGATTAGTTTGTGGATAGATACAGGACTATGGGGAGAGAGCGGGGCAGTGGGATTAGTTTGGGATTGATACAGGGCGATGAGGAGAGAGCGGGACAGTGGGATTAGTTTGGGGATTGATACAGGACTATGGGGAGAGAGCGGGGCAGTGGGATTAGTTTGGGGATTGATACAGGACTATGGGAAGAGAGCGGGACAGTGGGATTAGTTTGTGGATAGATACAGGACTATGGGGAGAGAGCGGGGGAGTGGGATTAGTTTGGGGATTGATACAGGACTATGGGGAGAGAGCGGGGTAGTGGGATTAGTTTGGGGATTGATACAGGACTATGGGAAGAGAGCGGGACAGTGGGATTAGTTTGTGGATAGATACAGGACTATGGGGAGAGAGCGGGGCAGTGGGATTAGTTTGGGATTGATACAGGGCGATGAGGAGAGAGCGGGACAGTGGGATTAGTTTGGGGATTGATACAGGACTATGGGGAGAGAGCGGGGCAGTGGGATTAGTTTGGGATTGATACAGGGCTATGGGGAGAGAGCGGGGCAGTGGGATTAGTTTGGGGATTGATACAGGACTATGGGGAGAGAGTGGGGCAGTGGGATTAGTTTGGGGATTGATACAGGACTATGGGGAGAGAGCGGGGCAGTGGGATTAGTTTGGGGATTGATACAGGACTATGGGGAGAGAGCGGGACAGTGGGATTAGTTTGGAGATTGATACAGGACTATGGGGAGAGAGCGGGGCAGTGGGATTAGTTTGGAGATTGATACAGGGCTATGGGGAGAGAGCGGGGCAGTGGGATTAGTTTGGGGATTGATACAGGACTATGGGGAGAGAGCGGGGCAGTGGGATTAGTTTGGGTGAAATTGAGCACCCATTTTACATGAGATGCGTGGTGACCATTTTACACCAGGACACGTGTCTGGGTGATCTGTGATCAAACCTGGTTTGCCTGTCTGGGCTCGGGGCTTTGTGTATTGGTCCCAGTCTCTGGGTCCTTCATGTGTTTGAAGAGTTTGAAGTCAGTCACACCTTGTTGAACCATTTCATTCTTTCAGGGCATTGATGGTAAACAGCTTCAATCCTGTGTATCTGTGAGGGGGCGACACAATCGTATTTACACCTTATTCAAACCAACAAAACTTCTCCATGTCCTGCCCTGTGAAGATATCACACCGTTCCACAAAGCAGCATTGTCTGAATCAGCCTTTGATCCCATATACTGCTCAATCTGAAACACTCAAAGTTTTCAGATGGAGAAACGAGATTTACCCCACACATTCCGACCCACAATTGGATGGTTAGCAAATCAAAAATGTCCCAGAAATGTGATTTCTTGCTGTGGGTTTAAACAGTCAGGCTGCAATATGTCAGGGTACTTTTCAATCAAGGAAACATCACAATGGGAATGAGAGACAGGGAGAGACAAAAAGAGAGGTGGACAGGGAGAAGCAGTGAGAGAATTTGGGATAGAGAGAGCGTGTTACAGAAAAGGGAAATAAAGAGAGAGATCGGAAATGGACAGCAGCACAGAGAGAGGAAAAAGTGAAAGAGAGATAGATGGATAGAAATTGGGAGCGAGGGAGAGAGTGAGGGAGCAAGACGGAGAGAGGGAGACAGAGAGACTGACAGAGAGCGAGAGAGAGGAACAGAGATACAGAGAGGGAGAGAGACAGGGAGACTGAAAGAGAGAGCGAGAGAGAGAAAGGGACAGAGATACAGAGAGGGAGAGAGACAGGGAGACTGAAAGAGAGAGCGAGAGAGAGAGAGAGGAACAGAGATACAGAGAGGGAGAGAGACAGGGAGACTGAAAGAGAGAGCAAGAGAGAGAAAGGGACAGAGATACAGAGATGGAGAGAGACAGGGACCCGGAAACAGAGAGCGAGAGAGAGAGAGAGGAACAGACAGAGAGAGAGACTGACGGAGAGAAAGCGAGAGGGACAGAGAGAGTTGGGCATTTAATCTCCCTCCACACTGTCCCATCAAACCTCCCTGGGCAGGTACAGGGGGTTAGATACAGAGTCCCTCTCTCTCGCTCTCTCGTTCAGTCTCCCTGTCTCTCTGTCAGTTTCACTCTCTGTCTGTTCCCCTCTCACTCTCGCTCTCTACACTGTCCCAGCAAACACTCCCAGGGCAGGTACAGGGGGTTAGATACAGAGTAAAGCTCCCTCTACACTGTCCCATCAAACACTCCCAGGGCAGGTACAGCACAGGGTTAGAAACAGAGTAAAGCTCCCTCTACACTGTCCCATCAAACACTCTCAGGGCAGGGTCAGGGGGTTAGATACAGAGTAAAGCTCCCTCTACACTGTCCCATCAAACACTCCCAGGGCAGGGTCAGCAGGTTAGATACAGAGTAAAGCTCCCTCTACACTGTCCCATCAAACACTCCCAGGGCAGGTACAGGGGGTTAGATACAGAGTAAAGCTCCCTCTACACTGTCCCATCAAACACTCCCAGGGCAGGGTCAGCGGGTTAGATACAGAGTAAAGCTCCCTCTGCACTGTCCCATCAAACACTCCCAGGGCAGGTACAGGGGGTTAGATACAGAGTAAAGCTCCCTCTACACTGTCCCATCAAACACTACCAGGGCAGGTACTGGGGGTTAGATACAGAGTAAAGCTCCCTCTGCACTGTCCCATCAAACACTCCCAGGGCACGTACAGCACGGGGTTAGATACAGAGTAAAGCTCCCTCTACACTGTCCCATCAAACACTCCCAGGGCAGGTACAGGGGGTTAGATGCAGAGTAAAGCTCCCTCTACACTGTCCCATCAAACATTCCCAGGGCAGGTACAGGGGGTTAGATACAGAGTAAAGCTCCCTCTACATTGTCCCATCAAACACTCCCAGGGCAGGTACAGGGGGTTAGATACAGAGTAAAGCTCCCTCTACACTGTCCCATCAAACATTCCCAGGGCAGGTACAGCACGGGGTTAGATACAGAGTAAAGCTCCCTCTACACTGTCCCATCAAACACTCCCAGGGCAGGTACACCTTTAAGCAGCTAACTTTAAATTAGAGAGTAGTCGGTCTCTGTAATCAATCTCCCAGTGTTAACATCAAATGATGACCATTAACAAATGTAAAATGGATGACTGAAGATCGGTGTGTGCATTGTCACTGTGGTTCTGGGAGAGCTTCAGAGAGACAGAGAGAGAGAGAGAGGGAGAGATATACAGAGTGGCTGAAAGAGAGAGACAGAGACACAGAGAGAGAGATACAGAGTGGGAGAGAGACAGCGAGAGAGAGAGACAGAGCAAGAGGGAGAGAGAGACAGAGAGAGAGGGAAAGTTAGAGAGAGAGAGAAACAGAGATGGAGAGCGAGAGAGAGAGAGGGAGAGAGAGAGGGGGGAAAGACAGAGAATGACAGGGAGGGGCTGAGAGAGAGATAGAGAGAGAGAGCGAAACAGAGCAAGACAGAGAGAGAGACAGTGAGAGAGACAGGGAGACAGAGGGGAAGACAGAGAAAGACAGAGAGACGGAGAGATAGTGAGAGAGAGAGACAGGCAGAGAGAGAGAGCGGGGGAGAGAGTGAGAGAGGGAGAGCTAGAAACAGATAGAGAAAGATAGAGAGAGACAGAGATATATCGAGAGGGAAAGAGATACAGACAGAGAGCGAGAGAGGGAGAAAGATAGAGATAGACACAGAGAGAGATATAGAGACAGAGATATATAGAGAGGCACATAGAGAGAGTGACAGAGAGAGAGAGAGACAGAGCGAGAGAGGTAGAGAGAGAAAGAGACAGAGAGAGAGAGAGATGGAGAGATAGAGAGATGGAGATAGAGAGACAGATAGAGCGAGAAAGACAGAGTCAGTGACAGAGAGAGATCGAGACAGAGAGAGAGAGAGACAGACAGTAAGAGAGCATGCGAGGGAGAGACAGAGAGAGAGATCGTGAGAGAGAGAGAGGGAGAGACACAGAGTGAGAGAGAAAGAGATAGAGAGCGACAAAGCGAGACAGAGAGAGAGAGACAGAGTGACAGGGATAGGTAGACAGAGGGAGATAGAGAGAGAGACAGAGAGACAGAGAGAGACAGTCAGAGAGAGAGCCAGACAGAGAGAGATAGAGAGACAGAGAGAGAGAGACAGAGAGACAGAGAGAGACAGAGAGAGACACAAATAAAAATACAGAGGGAGAGAGAGACCGAGAGAGAGACAGAGAGACAGAGACAGAGAGAGAGAGACAGGGAGACTGAATGAGAGAGAGACAGAGAGAGAGAGAGCGAGAGAGAGACAGGGAGACTGAATGAGAGAACGAGAGAGAGGGACAGAGAGAGAGACTGACAGAGAGAGAGACTGACAGAGAGAAAGCGAGAGGGACAGAGAGAGTTGGTCATTTAATCTCCCTCCACACTGTCCCATCAAACCTCCCTGGGCACGTAAAGCACGGGGTTAGATACAGAGTCCCTCTCTCTCGCTCTCTCTTTCAGTCTCCCTGTCTCTCTGTCAGTCTCTCTCTCTTTCTGTTCCTCTCTCACTCTCGCTCTCTACACTGTCCCATCAAACACTCCCAGGGCAGGTACAGGGGGTTAGATACAGAGTAAAGCTCCCTCTACACTGTCCCATCAAACACTCCCAGGGCAGGTACACCTTTAAGCAGCTGACGTTAAATTAGTGAGTAGTCGGTCTCTGTAATCAATCTCCCAGTGTTAACATCAAATGGCGACCATTAACAAATGTAAAATGGATGACTGAAGTTCGGTATGTGCATTGTCACTGTGGTTCAGGGAGAGCTTCAGAGAGACAGAGAGAGAGAGAGAGGGAGATATACCGAGAAAGAGACAGACATACAGACAGAGAGAGACAGAGAGACTGAGAGGGAGAGAGTCAGAGAGGGAGAGAGTCAGAGAGAGAGAGAGTCAGAGAGAGAGAGAGACAGAGAGAGTCAGAGAGAGAGCGAGAGAGACAGAGAGAGGGATAGAGAGAGAGAGAGAGAGAGAGATGGATGGAGAGAGTCAGAGAGAGAGAGAGACTGAGAGAGTCAGAGAGAGAGAGACAGAGAGAGTCAAAGAGAGAGAGGGAGAGACAGAGAGAGAGAGAGACAGAGACAGGGAGAGAGAGAGAGTCAGAGATAGAGAGAGACAGAGAGAGTCAGATGGAGAGTGAGAGAAATAGAGAGAGAGAGAGACAGACAGAGTCAGAGAGTCAGAGAGAGAGACAGAGAGAGTCAAAGACAGAGAGGGAGAGACAGAGAGAGAGAGACAGAGAAAGAGACATAGAAAGAGAGACACAGAGAGAGAGAGAGAGTGAGAGAGAGAGAGACAGAGAGGGAGAGAGAGAGAGATAGAGAGTGACAAGAGAGTGAGAGAAAGACAGAGTGAGTCAGAGAGAGAGAGACAGCGAGAGTCAGAGAGAGAGCGAGACGGAGAGAGTCAGAGAGAGAGAGAGAGACAGAGAGAGTCAGAGAGAGAGAGTTAGGGGGATAGAGAGAGATAGGGAGAGAGAGAGTGATACAGAGAGAGTCAAAGAGAGAGAGGGAGAGACAGACAGAGAGAGCCAGAGAAAGAGAGAGACAGAGAGAGAGAGACAGAGAGACAGAGAGAGAGAGACAGAGTGAGAGAGAGACAGAGAGGGAGAAAGAGAGAGACAGAGAGAGTCAGAGAGAGAGAGAGACAGAGAGAATCAAAGACAGAGAGGGAGAGACAGAGAGAGAGAGATAGAAAGAGAGACAGAGAGAGAGAGGGAGAGAGAGAGAGATAGAGAGTGACAAGAGAGTGAGAGAGAGACAGAGAGAGTCAGAGATATAGAGAGACAGCGAAAGTCAGAGAGAGAGCAAGACAGAGAGAGACGGAGAGAGTCAGAGAGAGAGAGAGAGATAGAGAGAGACAGAGAGAGTCAGAGAGAGAGAGAAACGGAGAGAGTCGGAGAGAGTCAGAGCGAGAGAGAGACAGAGAGAGTCAGAGAGAGAGAGAGAGTCAGAGAGAGAGAGTTAGGGGGATAGAGAGAGATAGGGAGAGAGAGAGTGATACAGAGAGAGTCAAAGAGAGAGAGGGAGAGACAGACAGAGAGAGCCAGATGAAGAGAGAGACAGAGAGAGAGAGACAGAGAGACAGAGAGAGAGAGAGACAGAGAGAGAGAGACAGAGAGGGAGAAAGAGAGAGAGTCAGAGAGAGAGTCAGAGAGAGAGAGATACAGAGAGAGTCAGAGAGAGAGACAGAGAGAGTCAGAGAGAGAGAGACAGAGAGAATCAACGACAGAGAGAGAGAGAGACAGAGAAAAAGACACAGAGAGAGAGAGAGTGAGAGAGAGAGAGACAGAGAAAGACAGAAAGAGTCAGAGAGAGAGAGAGACAGAGAGAGTCAACGGCAGAGAGGGAGAGACAGAGAAAGAGAGATAGAAAGAGAGACACAGAGAGAGAGAGAGTGAGAGAGAGAGAGACAGAGAGGGAGAGAGAGAGAGATAGAGAGTGACAAGAGAGTGAGAGAGAGACAGAGAGAGTCAGAGATAGAGAGAGACAGCGAGAGTCAGAGAGAGAGTCAGAGAGAGAGAGAGACGGAGAGAGAGAGAGACAGAGAGAGTCAGAGAGAGAGAGAGGGAGAGAGAGAGAGAGTGAGAGAGAGACACAGAGAGTGAGAGAGAGACAGAGGGAGAGAGAGAGAGACAGAGAGAGTCAGAGAGAGAGAGAGACGGAGAGAGTCAGAGAGAGAGAGAGAGAGAGAGACAGAGCTGCCCTGGGAGTGTTTGATGGACAGTGCAGAGGCAGCTTTACTCTGTATCTAACCCCCTGTACCTGCCCTGGGAGTGTTTGATGGACAGTGTCGAGGGAGCTTTACTCTGTATCTAACCCCCTGTACCTGCCCTGGGAGTGTTTGATGGGACAGTGTAGAGGGAGCTTTACTCTGTATCTAACCCCCTGTACCTGCCCTGGGAGTGTTTGATGGGACAGTGTAGAGGGAGATTATCTCTGTATCTAACCCCCTGTACCTGCCCTGGGAGTGTTTGATGGGACAGTGTAGAGGGAGCTTTACTCTGTATCTAACCCCCTGTACCTGCCCTGGGAGTGTTTGATGGGACAGTGTAGAGGGAGCTTTACTCTGTATCTAACCCCCTGTACCTGCCCTGGGAGTGTTTGATGGGACAGTGTAGAGGGAGATTATCTCTGTATCTAACCCCCTGTACCTGCCCTGGGAGTGTTTGATGGGACAGTGTAGAGGGAGATTATCTCTGTATCTATCCCGTGCTGGAGGGACAGACGGTGAGACAGAGATTTATACATATTTAGAAATCTCTCTCTCTCTCACTGCCCCGCTCCCTCCCCATAGCCCAGTATCAATCCCAAACTCTCATTCTGTGATTGAAAGCTTTCTGTGATCTATTGATACCCTTTCCATTTTCTCTGATGCTGCCACTGCATTTCTTTGCCCCCTTTCCTCTCCTGTCGCACCCACTGACTTTGCACTGATCCGGTCCCCGCTTTAATTGGGCCTGTTCACAATTATCGGTGCACAACCATAATGTGCAGTGTTGGGGCGGCCTCGCTTTAAGGGCGCTTCCAGGTTGTCGCGGAAGCCGGGGGAGCCGGAGCGGAATGACGCAATGACGCTGGGTCGGGGCCGGACGTAGGTGGGCAGGCGCAGTTGCGATTGGTCAGTCCAGCCGTCCATCAACCTCGGCCAGTGGGCGGGTTGCTGCCCCACGTGGGCGAGCTCACTATTGGCTGAGTGGGCTGTCCATCAGGCAGAGGGGCTGCTGCCATTGGCTGAGCCGCTGGAGGCGCTGTACAGCTCCCCCTATCGGGCCTGGCGGGGTATTGCAGCACTTCCCACACTTTGTGTTGGCTCTTCGACTGGAAGAGGCCCCACCAACCCAACAGAGAGAGAGAGAGAGACAGAGAGACAGAGAGAGATAGAGAGAGAGAGATAGGGAGTGAATGAGACAGAGAGGGAGAGTGACAGGGAGAGAGAGGGATAGGAAGAGAGACGGATGGAGAGAGAGGGGGAGAGACAGAGAGAGAGAGAGAGGGAGAAACACAGAGAGAGAGGGAGAGAGGCAGAGAGAGAGAGAGGGAGGCAGAGAGAGAGAGAGAGAGGGAGAAACACAGAGAGAGAGACAGAGAAAGACAGATAGAGAGACAGAGATAGCAAGAGAGCGAGAGACAGAGAGATAGAAACGGATAGAGAGAGCGAGACAGAGAGAGAGAAAGAGAGAGAGAGGGAGATAGAGCGAGAGAGAGATGGAAAGAGACAGGAGAGAGAGAGGGAGACAGATAGAGACAGAGAGAGAAACACAGAGAGAGGGACAGAGAGAGGGAGAGGAATAGAGAGAGAAAGGGATACAGAGAGTGAGAGAGAGGGATAGAAAGAGAGACCGAGAGAGAGAGAGAGTGACAGAGACAGAGAAAGAGAGAGAGACAGACAGAGAGAAAGACAGAGAGAGAGAGAGGGATAGAGATAGGGAGAGAGAGAGACACAGAGAGAGAGAGAGAGAGAGAGAGCGATACAGAGTGAGAGAGAGAAAGAGACAGTTGGTGAGAGAGATAGAGAGAGAGAGATAGATGGGAACAGAGGGAGGGACAGAGAGAGAGAGACAGAGAGAGAGAGACAGAGAGAGAGAGAGCGAGAGAGAGAGAGACAGAGAGCGAGAGAGGAGAGCGAGAGAGACAGAGAGCGAGAGAGGGAGAAAGATAGAGATAGACACAGATAGAGAGAGGTAGAGACAGAGATATATATGGAGAGAGAGAGACATAGAGAGAGCGAGAGACAGAGAGCGAGAGAGGGAGAAAGATAGAGATAGACATAGATAGAGAGAGATAGAGACAGAGATATATAGAGAGGGAGAGAGGCACATGGAGAGAGAGAGACATAGAGAGAGCGAGAGAGAGAGAGAGATAGAGAGAGAGAGAGAGACAGTAAGAGAGCATGCGAGAGAGAGATAGAGCGAGATAGCAAGAGAGAGAGGGAGAATCACAGAGGGAGAGAGAAAGAGACAGAGAGACAGTCGGAGAGAGAGACAGAGAGAGGCAGACAGAGAGAGATAGAGAGCCAGAGAGAGACAGAGAGACAGAAAGATAGGGTGACAGAGAGAGAGAGAGAGAGAGCGAGAAAGAAAGAGAGACGGAGATCGAGAGGGAGAGAGAGGGAGAGACAGAGCGAGAGTGAGAGATAGAGAGACAGGGAGTGAGAGAGTGAGACAGATAGAGAGAGAGAGAGACAGAGAGAAAGTGAGAGACAAAGAGAGAGAAAGACAGAGAGAGAGAGAGACAGATTGAGACAGAGAGAGAGACAGAACGTGAGAGAGAGATGGAGAGAAGGAGAGGGAGCGAGAGAGGAGTGAGAGAGAGAGATAGTGTGAGAGAGAGAGACCGAGAGAGACAGAGAGCGAGAGAGGGAGAAAGATAGAGATAGACACAGATAGAGACAGAGAGATATAGAGAGGGAGAGAGGCACAGAGAGAGAGAGAGACATAGAGAGAGCGAGAGAGAGAGAGAGATAGGGATGGAGAGGCAGAGATGGAGAGAAGGAGAGGGAGAGCGAGTAGAGAGAGAGAGAGATAGTGTGAGAGAGAGAGACCGAGAGAGACAGAGAGCGAGAGAGGGAGAAAGATAGAGATAGACACAGATAGAGACAGAGAGATATAGAGAGGGAGAGAGGCACAGAGAGAGAGACATAGAGAGAGCGAGAGAGAGAGAGAGATAGAGAGAGAGAGAGAGAGAGAGAAAGAGACAGACAGACAGACAGACAGTAAGAGAGCGTGCGAGAGAGAGATAGAGAGAGATAACGAGAGACAGAGGGAGAATCACAGAGAGAGAGAGAAAGAGACAGAGAGCGACAGAGTGACAGAGAGAGACAGTCGGAGAGAGAGACAGAGAGAGGCAGACAGAGAGAGGTAGAGAGATAGAGAGCCAGAGAGAGACAGAGACACAGAGAGAGGCAGACAGAGAGAGATAGAGAAATAGAGAGACAGAGAGACAGAGGGACAGAGATAGGCAGACAGAGAGAGAGAGACAGAGAAAAATATAGAGCGATAGACAGAGAGAGACAGGGAGAGAGTGAAACAGAAAGAGAGAGAGAGTGAGAGAGAGAGATAGAGACAGGGAGAGAGTGAAACAGAGACAGAGAGAGAGAGAGAGACAAAGAGAGAGACAGAGACAGAGATAGGCAGACTGACAGAGAGAGAGAAAGAGAGACAGAATTATAGAGAGATACAGAGAGAGAGAGAGACAGGGAGAGAGGGAGAGACAGAGCGAGATAGAGAGACTCAGAGAGAGAAGGTGAGGGAGCGAGAGAGAAAGACAGAGAAAAATACAGAGAGAGAGAGAGAGAGAGACAGAGAGTGACAGAGCGAGAGAGAGAGAGAGAGAGAGGCAGAGAGAGAGAGACAGAGAGAGAGGGAGAGACGGAGCAAGATAGAGAGACTCAGAGAGAGAAGGTGAGAGAGCGAGAGAGAGAAAGACAGAGAAAAATACAGAGAGACAGAGCGAGAGAGAGAGAGAGACAGAAAGAGAGGGAAAGGTGGAGAAAGAAACAGAGACAGAAAGAGAGAGAGGGAGGGAGAGAGAGAGAGAGAGAGAGAGAGGGAAAGATAGAGAAAGACAGTGAGACAGAGAAAAAGAGACAGAGACAGAGAGAGAGTGAGGGGAAAACAGAGAAAGACAGAGATAGAGAGAGAGACAGAGAGAGAGAGGGGGAAAGAAACAGACAGAGAGAGAGAGACAGAGACAGATAGAGAGAGTTAGAGACAGAGATATATAGATAGGGGGAGAGATACAGACAGAGGGAGACCGAGAAAGACAGAGTGAGACAGAGAGCGAGAGAGACTGAGAGAGAGAGAGAGAGACTGAGAGAGAGAGAGACATAGAGACAGAGAGAGATAGAGAGTTAGAGAGAGCAAGAGAGAGACAGAGAGAGAGAGAGACAGAGAGAGAGAGAGACTGAGAGAGAGAGAGAGACAGAGAGAGAAAAACAGAGCGAGACTGAGAGAGAGAGAGAGAGAGAAATAGAGACAGAGAGAGTTAGAGAGAGATAGAGAGTCAGAGAGAGCAAGAGAGAGAGCAAGACAGAGACAGATAGCGAGAGAGAGAGAAATACACAGAGAGAGACAGTGAGAGAGAGAGAGAGAGAGTGTCAGAGATAAGCAGATGGAGAGAGATAGAGAGTGTGAGAGAGAGAGAGACAGACAGAGAGAGAGAGGCAGAGAGAGAGGGAGAGAGAGGGAGAGTCAGAGATAAGCAGATGGAGAGAGATAGAGAGTGAGAGAGAGACAGTGAAAAATACAGAGCGAGAGAGACAGAGAGAGGGAGCGAGAGAGACAGAGTGATAGAGGCAGAGTTTTTAGAGAGATGCAGAGAGAGAGAGACAGAGAGAGACGGAGAGACGGAGAGCGATAGAGAGAGACTCAGAGAGAGAGGGTGAGAGAGACAGA
>NW_027254528.1:127500-152500 GCF_044704955.1 Pristiophorus japonicus
AGAAAGAGCGAGAAAGAGAGATACAGAGTGAGAGAGAGAGACAGAGAGAGAGAGTCTGACAGAAATAGTGCGAGACAGAGAGAGGGACAGAGTGAAAGAGAGGAACAGAGAGAGGGAGAGTGAGAGTGACAGAGAGAGAGACAGTGAGAGAGAGCGAGAGGGAGAGAGAGAGTTTGTGTGTGTGTGTCTCTCTCTCTCTGTCCGTCTCACTTTCTGTATCGATTCTGGGATTGATACAGGACTATGGGGAGAGAGCGGGGCAGTGGGATTAGTTTGGGGATTGATACAGGACTATGGGGAGAGAGCGGGGCAATGGGATTAGTTTGGGGATTGATACAGGACTATGGGGAGAGAGCGGGGCAGTGGGATTAGTTTGGGGATTGATACAGGATTATGGGGAGAGAGTGGGGCAGTGGGATTAGTTTGGGGATTGATACAGGACTATGGGGAGAGAGCGGGGCAGTGGGATTAGTTTGGGGATTGATACAGGGCTATGGGCAGAGAGCGGGGCAATGGGATTAGTTTGGGGATTGATACAGGACTATGGGGAGAGAGCGGGGCAGTGGGATTAGTTTGGGGATTGATACAGGATTATGGGGAGAGAGTGGGGCAGTGGGATTAGTTTGGGGATTGATACAGGACTATGGGGAGAGAGTGGGGCAGTGGGATTAGTTTGGGGATTGATACAGGATTATGGGGAGAGAGCGGGGCAGTGGGATTAGTTTGGGGATTGATACACGACTATGGGGAGAGAGCGGGGCAGTGGGATTAGTTTGGGGATTGATACAGGATTATGGGCAGAGAGTGGAGCAGTGGGATTAGTTTGGGGATTGATACAGGACTATGGGGAGAGAGCGGGGCAGTGGGATTAGTTTGGGGATTGATACAGGACTATGGGGAGAGAGCGGGGCAGTGGGATTAGTTTGGGGATTGATACAGGACTATGGGGAGAGAGCGGGGCAGTGGGATTAGTTTGGGGATTGATACAGGACTATGGGGAGAGAGCGGGGCAGTGGGATTAGTTTGTGGATTGATACAGGACTATGGGGAGAGAGCGGGGCAGTGGGATTAGTTTGGGGATTGATACAGGACGATGGGGAGAGAGCGAGGCAGTGGGATTAGTTTGTGGATTGATACAGGACTATGGGGAGAGAGCGGGGCAGTGGGATTAGTTTGGGGATTGATACGGGACTATGAGGAGAGAGCGGGGCAGTGGGATTAGTTTGGGGATTGATACAGGACGATGGGGAGAGAGTGGGGCAGTGGGATTAGTTTGTGGATTGATACAGGACTATGGGGAGAGAGCGGGGCAGTGGGATTAGTTTGTGGATTGATACAGGACTATGGGGAGAGAGCGGGGCAGTGGGATTAGTTTGGGGATTGATACAGGACAATGGGGAGAGAGCGGGGCAGTGGGATTAGTTTGGGGATTGATACAGGACTATGGGGAGAGAGCGGGGCAGTGGGATTAGTTTGTGGATTGATACAGGACTATGGGGAGAGAGCGGGGCAGTGGGATTAGTTTGGGGATTGATACAGGACTATGGGGAGAGAGCGGGGCAGTGGGATTAGTTTGGGGATTGATACAGGACCATGGGGAGAGAGCGGGGCAGTGGGATTAGTTTGGGGATTGATACAGGACTATGGGGAGAGAGCGGGGCAGTGGGATTAGTTTGGGGATTGATACAGGACTATGGGGAGAGCGGGGCAGTGCGATTAGTTTGGGATTGATACAGGACTATGGGGAGAGAGTGGGGCAGTGGGATTAGTTTAGGGATTGATACAGGACAATGGGGAGAGAGCGGGGCAGTGGGATTAGTTTGGGGATTGATACAGGACTATAGGGAGAGAGCGGGACAGTGGGATTAGTTTGGGGATTGATGCAGGACTAAGGGGAGAGAGCGGGGCAGTGGGATTAGTTTGGAGATTGATACAGGACTATGGGTAGAGAGCGGGGCATTGGGATAAGTTTGGGGATTGATACAGGACTATGAGGAGATAGCGGGACGGTGGGATTAGTTTGGGGATTGACACAGGACTATGGGGAGAGAGCGGGGCAGTGGGATTAGTTTGGGGATTGATACAGGACTATGGGAAGAGAGCGGGGCAGTGGGATTAGTTTGGGGATTGATACAGGACTATGGAGAGAGAGCGGGGCAGTGGGATTAGTTTGGGGATTGATACAGGACTATGGGGAGAGAGCGGGGCAGTGGGATAAGTTTGGGGATTGATACAGGGCTATGGGGAGAGAGCGGGGCAGTGGGATTAGTTTGGGGATTGATACAGGACAATGCGGAGAGAGCGGGGCAGTGGGATTAGTTTGGTGATTGATACAGGACTATGGGGAGAGAGCGGGGCAGTGGGGTTAGTTTGGGGATTGGTACAGGGGTATGGGAAGAGAGTGGGGCAGAGGGATTAGTTTGGGAATTGATACAGGACTATGGGGAGAGAGCGGGGCAGTGGGATTAGTTTGGGGATTGATACAGGACTATGGGGAGAGAGCGGGGCAGTGGGATTAGTTTGGAGATTGATACAGGACTATGGGGAGAGAGCGGGGCAGTGGGATTAGTTTGGGGATTGATACAGGGCTATGGGGAGAGAGCGGGGCAGTGGGATTAGTTTGGGGATTGATGCAGGACTATGAGTAGAGTGCGGGGCAGTGGTATTAGTTTGTGGATTGATACAGGACTATGGGGAGAGAGCGGGGCAGTGGGATTAGTTTGGGGATTGATACAGGACTATGGGGAGAGAGCGGGGCAGTGGGATTAGTTTGGGGATTGATACAGGACTATGGGGAGAGAGCGGGGCAGTGGGATTAGTTTGGGGATTGATACAGGACTATGGGGAGAGAGCGGGGCAGTGGGATTAGTTTGGGGATTGATACAGGACTATGGGGAGAGAGCGGGGCAGTGGGATTAGTTTGGAGATTGATACAGGACGATGGGGAGAGAGCGGGGCAGTGGGATTAGTTTGGGGATTGATACAGGGCTATGGGGAGATAGCGGGGCAGTGGGATTAGTTTGGGGATTGATACAGGACTATGGGGAGAGAGCGGGGCAGTGGGATTAGTTTGGGATTGATACAGGACAATAGGGAGAGAGCGGGGCAGTTAGATTAGTTTGGGGATTGATACAGGACTATGGGGAGAGCGCGGGACTGTGGGATTAGTTTGGGGATTGAAACAGGACTATGGGGAGAGAGCGGGGCAGTGAGATTAGTTTGGGGATTGATACAGGACTATGGGGTGAGAGCGGGGCAGTGGGATTAGTTTGGGGATTGATACAGGACTGTGGGGTGAGAGCGGGGCAGTGGGATTAGTTTGGGGATTGATACAGGACTATGGGGAGAGAGCGGGACAGTGGGATTAGTTTGTGGATTGATACAGGACTATGGGGAGAGAGCGGGGCAGTGGGATTAGTTTGGGGATTGATACACGGCTATGAGGAGAGAGCGGGACAGTGGGATTAGTTTGGGGATTGATACAGGACTATGGGGAGAGAGCGGGGCAGTGGGATTAGTTTGTTGATTGATACAGGACTATGGGGAGAGAGCGGGGCAGTGGGATTAGTTTGGGGATTGATACAGGACAATGGGGAGAGAGCGGGGCAGTGGGAATAGTTTGGGGATTGATACAGGATTATGGGGAGAGAGCGGGGCAGTGGGATTAGTTTGGGGATTGATACAGGACTATGGAGAGAGAGCGGGGCAGTGGGATTAGTTTGGGGATTGATACAGGACTATGGGGAGAGAGCGGGGCAGTGGGATTAGTTTGGGGATTGATACTGGACTATGCGGAGAGAGCGGGGCAGTGGGATTAGTTTGGGGATTGGTACAGGGGTATGGGGAGAGAGTGGGGCAGTGGGATTAGTTTGGGGATTGATACAGGACTATGGGGAGAGAGCGGGGCTGTGGGATTAGTTTGGGGATTGATACAGGACTATGGGGAGAGAGCGGGGCAGTGGGATTAGTTTGGAGATTGATACAGGACTATGGGGAGAGAGCGGGCAGTGGGATTAGTTTGTGGATTGATACAGGACTATGGGGAGAGAGCGGGGCAGTGGGATTAGTTTGGGGATTGATACAGGACTATGGGGAGAGAGTGGGGCAGTGGGATTAGTTTGGGGATTGATACAGGACTATGGGGAGAGAGCGGGGCACTGGGATTAGTTTGCGATTGATACAGGACTATGGGGAGAGAGCGGGGCAGTGGGATTAGTTTGGGGATTGATACAGGACTATGGGGAGAGAGCGGGGCAGTTGGATCAGTTTGGGGATTGATACAAGACTATGGGGAGAGAGCGGGACAGTGGGATTAGTTTGGGGATTGATACAGGACTATGGGGAGAGAGCGGGGCAGTGGGATCAGTTTAGGAATTGATCCAGGACTATGGGGAGAGAGCGGGGCAGTGGGATTAGTTTGGGGATTGATACAGGACTATGGGGAGAGAGTGGGGCAGTGGGATTAGTTTAGGGATTGATACAGGACTATGGGGAGAGAGCGGGGCAGTTGGATCAGTTTGGGGATTGATACAAGACTATGGGGAGAGAGCGGGACAGTGGGATTAGTTTGGGGATTGATACAGGACTATGGGGAGAGAGCGGGGCAGTGGGATCAGTTTGGGAATTGATCCAGGACTATGGGGAGAGAGCGGGGCAGTGGGATTAGTTTGCGATTGATACAGGACTATGGGGAGAGAGCGGGGCAGTGGGATTAGTTTGGGGATTGATACAGGACTATGGGGAGAGAGCGGGGCAGTTGGATCAGTTTGGGGATTGATACAAGACTATGGGGAGAGAGCGGGACAGTGGGATTAGTTTGGGGATTGATACAGGACTATGGGGAGAGAGCGGAGCAGTGGGATCAGTTTGGGAATTGATCCAGGACTATGGGGAGAGAGCGGGGCAGTGGGATTAGTTTGGGGATTGATACACGACTATGGGGAGAGAGCGGGGCAGTGGGATTAGTTTGGGGATTGATACAGGACTATGGGGAGAGAGTGGGGCAGTGGGATTAGTTTGGGGATTGATGCAGGACTATGGGGAGAGAGTGGGACAGTGGGATTAGTTTGGGGATTGATGCAGGACTATGGGGAGAGAGCGGGGCAGTGGGATTAGTTTGGGGATTGATACAGGACTATGGGGAGAGAGTGGGGCAGTGGGATTAGTTTGGGGATTGATGCAGGACTATGGGGAGAGAGTGAGACAGTGAGATTAGTTTGGGGATTGATGCAGGACTATGGGGAGAGAGCGGGGCAGTGGGATTAGTTTGGGGATTGATACAGGACTATGGGGAGAGAGCGGGGCAGTGGGATTAGTTTGGGGATTGATACAGGACTATGGGGAGAGAGCGGGGCAGTGGGATTATTTTGGGGAATGATACAGGGCTATGGGGAGAGAGCAGGGCAGTGGGATTAGTTTAGGGATTGATAGACATACAGACAGAGAGAGACAGAGAGGGAGAGACACTTGGACAGGGAGAGAGAGACTGAGAGAGAGACAGAGAGGAAGAGAGAGAGAGAGACAGATAGAGTCAGAGAGAGAGAGAGACAGAGAGACAGAGAGGGTCAGAGACAGAGAGCGAGACACACACAGAGAGTGAGAGACAGAAAGGGAGAGAGAGAGAGAGAGACAGAGAGAGTCAGAGAGAGAAAGAAAGACAGAGAGGGAGAGAGAGAGAGACAGAGAGGGGGAGAGAGACAGACAGACAGAGAGAGAGGGATAGAGAGAGATAGGGAGAGTGAGAGAGAGAGAGAGACAGAAATAGTGAGAGAGACAGAGAGAGAGAGCGGGGAACAGAGGGAGGGACAGAGAGAGAGAGACCGAGAGAGAGAAAGAGATGAAAAGAGACAGGAGAGAGATACAGAGAGACAGAGAGAAACTCAGAGACACAGAGAGAGAGAGACAGAGAGAGAGCGAGGGAGTGAGAGAGAGGGATAGAGAGAGAGGGATAGAGAGAGAGACAGAGAGAGAGATAGACAGAGAGACAGAGAGAGGGAGATAGGGAGTGAATGAGACAGAGAGAGAGAGAGACAGAGAGAGAGAGGGACGGAGAGAAAGACAGAGAGAGATAGAGAGACAGAGAGAGAGAGAGCGTGGGGGGGACAGAGAGAAAGAAAGAGAGAGCAAGAGATGGAAAGAAACAGGAGAGAGAGAGAGAGGGAGACAGAGAGCGAGAGTGATAGAGAGAGAGAGGGATAGGAAGAGAGACGGATGTTGAAAGAGGGGGGAGACAGAGAAAGAGAGGGAGAAACACAGAGAGAGGGAGAGAGACAGAGAGAGAGGGAGAAACAGAGAGAGAGAGACAGATAGAGAGACAGAGATAGAGAGAGAGAGAAAGAGTGCGAGAGACAGAGAGATAGAAACAGATAGAGAGAGAGAGAGACAGAGCGAGGCTGTCAGAGAGAGAGAGAAAGAGGGAGGGAGATAGAATGAGAGAGAGATGGAAAGAGACAGGAGAGAGAGAGGGAGAGAGACAGAGAGAGAGGGACAGAGAGAGGGTTAGAGAGAGAGTGACAGAGACAGAGAAAGAGAGAGAGACAGACAGATAGAGAGACAGAGAGAAAGAGAGAGATGGAAAGAGACAGGAGAGTGGAAGAGAGGGATAGAGAGAGATAGGAAGAGAGAGACAGAGAGGGAGTGAGACAGAGAGAGAGAGAAGGAGAGAGACAGAGTGAGAGAGAGACAGAGAGAGAAGGAGAAAGACAGAGCGAGAGAGAGAGACAGAGAGAGAGACAGAGAGAGTGAGTGTGACTGAGAGACAGAGAGAGACAGAGTGTCAGAGAGAGGTAGAGTGAAACAGACAGAGAGAAAGGGGGAGAAAGGGGGATAGAGAGAGATAGGGAGAGAGGGACAGAGAGAGAGAGACGACAGAAAGAGAGACAGATAGATAGAGAGAGATAGTGAGAGAGACAGTGAGAGAGAGAGATAGAGAGAGAGACAGAGAGACAGAGCGAGAGAGAGAAAGATGGAAAGAGACAGGGGAGAGACAGAGAGAGAAACTCAGAGACACAGAGAGAGAGACAGACAGACAGAGAGAGACAGAGAGAGAGAGCGAGAAACAGATAGAGAGAGAGAGAGAGAGAGAGACAGAGAGATAGAGACAGAGAGAGACAGACAGAGAGAGAGAAAATGAGTGAGTGAGAGAGACAGAGAGAGAGAGCAAGAAACGGAGAAAGAGAGAGAGAGAGACAGAGAGACAGAGAGTTAGAGACAGAGAGAGATAGACAGAGAGTGAGAAAATGAGAGAGTGAGCGAGATAGAGAGAGAGAGAGAGATAGAGACAGAGAGTTATATATATATATAGAGAGAGGGAGACAGAGAGAGGGACAAAGAGTGAGAGAGATGGAAAAATGCAGGAGAGAGAGACAGAGAGAGAAAGAGAGGGATAGAGAGAGAGGGGGATAGAGAGAGAGAGGGATAGGGAGAAAGAGGGAGAGAGACAGAAAGAAAGAGAGAAACACAGGGAAAGAGAGAGAGAGACAGACAGAGAGATAGAGATTGTAGGACAGAGAGGGAGAGGCACAGAGAGAGAGAGGGAGATAGGGAGAAGGACAGAGAGAGGGACAGAGAGAGAGAAAGAGCGAGAAAGAGAGATACAGAGTGAGAGAGAGAGACAGAGAGAGAGAGAGAGAGTGAGACAGAAATAGGGCGAGACAGAGAGAGGGACAGAGTGAAAGAGAGGAACAGAGAGAGGGAGAGTGAGAGAGACAGAGAGAGAGACAGTGAGAGAGAGCGAGAGGGAGAGAGAGAGTGTGTGTGTGTGTCTCTCTCTCTCTCTGTCTGTCTCACTTTCTGTATCGATTCTGGGATTGATACAGGACTATGGGGAGAGAGCGGGACAGTGGGATTAGTTTGGGGATTGATACAGGACTATGAGGACAGAGCGGGGCAGTGGGATTAGTTTGGGGATTGATACAGGGCTATGGGAAGAGAGCGGGGCAGTGGGATTAGTTTGGGGATTGATACAGGACTATGAGGAGAGAGCGGGGCAGTGGGATTAGGTTGGGGATTGATACAGGACTATGGGCAGAGAGCGGGGCAGTGGGATTAGTTTGGGGATTGATACAAGGCTATGGGCAGAGAGCGGGGCAATGGGATTAGTTTGGGGATTGATACAGGACTATGGGGAGAGAGCGGGGCAGTGGGATTAGTTTGGGGATTGATACAGGGCTATGGGGAGAGAGCGGGGCAGTGGGATTAGTTTGGGGACTGATACAGGACTATGGGGAGAGAGCGGGCAGTGGGATTAGTTTGGGGACTGATACAGGACTATGGGGAGAGAGCGGGCAGTGGGATTAGTTTGGGGACTGATACAGGACTATGGGGAGAGAGCAGGGCAGTGGGATTAGTTTGGGGATTGAAACAGGACTATGGGGAGAGAGCGGGGCAGTGGGATTATTTTGGGGAATGATACAGGGCTACGGGGAGAGAGCGGGGCATTGGGATTAGTTTAGGGATTGATGCAGGGCTATGGGGAGAGAGCAGGGCAGTGGGATTAGTTTATGGATTGATAGACATACAGACAGAGAGAGACAGAGAGGGAGAGACACTTCGACAGGGAGAGAGAGACTGAGAGAGAGACAGAGAGGAAGAGAGAGAGAGAGACAGAGAGAGAGAGACAGAGAGACAGAGAGGGTCAGAGAGAGAGAGCGAGACACACACACAGAGTGAGAGACAGAAAGGGAGAGAGAGAGAGAGAGACAGAGAGAGTCAGAGAGAGAACGAAAGACAGAGAGGGAGAGAGAGAGAGAGACAGAGAGAGTGAGTGTGACAGAGAGAGAGAGAGAGGCAGAGAGTGTCAGAGAGAGGGGGAGAGAGACAGACAGACAGAGAGAGAGGGATAGAGAGAGATAGGGAGAGTGAGAGAGAGAGAGAGACAGAAATAGTGAGAGAGACAGAGAGAGAGAGCGGGGAACAGAGGGAGGGACAGAGAGAGAGAGACAGTGAGAGAGAAAGAGAGACCGAGAGAGAGAAAGAGATGAAAAGAGACAGGAGAGAGATACAGAGAGAAAGAGAGAAACTCGGAGACACAGAGAGAGAGAGACAGAGAGAGAGAGAGGGATAGAGAGAGAGGGATAGAGAGAGAGAGACAGAGAGACAGAGAGAGAGAGATAGGGAGTGAATGAGACAGAGAGAGAGAGAGACAGAGAGAGAGAGAGGGATAGAGAGAGAGACAGAGAGAGAGAGAGACAGAGAGACAGAGAGAGAGAGATCGGGAGTGAATGAGACAGAGAGAGAGAGAGACAGAGAGAGAGAGGGACGGAGAAAAAGACAGAGAGAGATAGAGAGTCAGAGAGAGAGACAGAGAGAGGGAGAGCGTGGGGGGGACAGAGAGAAAAAAAGAGAGAGCAAGAGATGGAACGAAACAGGAGAGAGAGAGAGAGGGAGACAGAGAGCGAGAGTGATAGAGAGAGGGATAGGAAGAGAGACGGATGTTGAGAGTGGGGGAGAGACAGAGAAAGAGAGGGAGAAACACAGAGAGAGGGAGAGAGACAGAGAGAGAGAGAGGGAAAAACAGAGAGAGAGAGACAGATAGAGAGACAGAGATAGAGAGAGAGAGAAAGAGAGAGAGACAGACAGATAGAAAGACAGAGAGAAAGAGAGAGATGGAAAGAGACAGGAGAGTGGGAGAGAGGGATAGAGAGAGATAGGAAGAGAGAGACAGAGAGGGAGTGAGACAGAGAGAGAGAGAAGGAGAGAGACAGAGCGAGAGAGAGAGACAGAGAGAGAAGGAGAAAGACAGAGCGAGAGAGAGAGAGACAGAGAGAACAAGTCAGAGAGAGAGACAGAGCGAGAGAACGAGGCAGAGAGAGAGACAGAGAGAGTGAGTGTGACTGAGAGACAGAGAGAGGTAGAGTGAAACAGACAGAGAGAAAGGGGGATAGATAAAGATAGGGAGAGAGGGACAGAGAGAGAGAGACGACAGAAAGAGAGACAGATAGATAGAGAGAGAGTGAGAGAGACAGTGAGAGAGAGATAGAGAGAGAGAGACAGAGAGAGAGCGAGAGAGAGAAAGATGGAAAGAGACAGGAGAGAGACAGAGAGAGAATCTCAGAGACACAGAGACAGAGAGAGACAGACAGAGAGAGACAGAGAGCGAGAAACAGAAAAAGAGGGAGAGAGAGAGAGACAGAGAGATAGAGACAGAGAGAGACAGACAGAGAGAGAGAAAATGAGTGAGTGAGAGAGACAGAGAGACAGAGAGAGAGAGCAAGAACCGGAGAAAGAGAGAGTGAGAGAGATAGAGAGAGAGAGATAGAGACAGAGAGTTATATATATATATAGAGAGAGGGAGACAGAGAGAGGGACAGAGAGAGAGAGTGATGGAAACATGCAGGAGAGAGAGAAAGAGAGGGATAGAGAGAGAGGGGGATAGAGAGAGAGAGGGATAGGGAGAAAGAGGGAGAGAGACAGAAAGAGAGAGAGAAACACAGGGAAAGAGAGAGAGAGAGAGAGAGACAGAGTGATAGAGATTGTAGGACAGAGAGAGAGAGAGGCACAGAGAGAGAGAGGGAGATAGGTAGAAGGACAGAGAGAGGGAAAGAGAGAGGGAGAGAGAGAGAGAGAGAGCGAGAGGGACAGAGAGAGAGAAAGAGCGAGAAAGAGAGATACAGAGTGAGAGAGAAAGACAGAGAGAGAGAGAGAGAGTCACAAATAGGGCGAGACAGAGTGAAAGAGAGGAACAGAGAGAGTGAGAGAGACAGAGAGAGAGAGCGAGAGGGAGTGAGAGAGAGTGTGTGTGTGTGTGTCTCTCTCTCGCTCTCTGTCTGTCTCACTTTCTGTATCGATTCTGGGATTGATACAGGAGTATGGGGAGAGAGCGGGTCAGTGGGATTAGTTTGGGGATTGATACAGGACTATGGGGAGAGAGCGGGTCAGTGGGATTAGTTTGGGGATTGATACAGGACTATGGGGAGAGAGCGGGGCAGTGGGATTAGTTTGGGGATTGATACAGGACTATGGGGAGAGAGCGGGGCAGTGGGATTAGTATGGAGATCGATACAGGACTATGAGGAGAGAGCTGGACAGTGGGATTAGTTTGGGGATTGATACAGGACTATGGGGAGAGAGCGGGGCAGTGGGATTAGTTTGGTGATTGATACAGGACTATAGGGAGAGAGCGGGGTAGTGGGATTAGTTTGGGGATTGATACAGGACTATGGGGAGAGAGCGGGGCAGTGGGATTAGTTTGGGGATTGATACAGGACTATGGGGAGAGAGTGGGGCAGTGGGATTAGTTTGGGGATTGATACAGGACTATGGGGAGAGAGCGGGGCAGTGGGATTAGTTTGGGGATTGATACAGGACTATGGGGAGAGAGCGGGGCAGTGGGATTAGTTTGGGGATTGATACAGGACTATGGGGAGAGAGCGGGGCAGTGGGATTAGTTTGGGGATTGATACAGGACTATGGGGAGAGAGCGGGGCAGTGGGATTAGTTTGGGGATTGATACAGGACTATGGGGAGAGAGCGGGACAGTGGGATTAGTTTAGGGATTGATACAGGACTATGGGGAGAGAGCGGGGCAGTGGGATTAGTTTAGGGATTGATACAGGACTATGGGGTGAGAGCGGGGAAGTGGTATTAGTTTGGGGATTGATACAGGACTATGGGGAGAGAGCGGGGCAGTGGGATTAGTTTCGGGATTGATAGACATACAGAGAGAGACAGAGAGGGAGAGACACTTAGACAGGGAGAGAGAGACTGAGAGAGAGACAGAGAGGAAGAGAGAGAGAGACAGATAGAGTCAGAGAGAGAGAGACAGAGAGACAGAGAGGGTCAGAGAGAGAGAGCGAGACACACACACAGAGTGAGAGACAGAAAGGGAGAGAGAGAGAGAGAGACAGAGAGAGTGAGTGTGACAGAGAGAGAGAAAGGCAGAGAGTGTCAGAGAGAGGGGGAGAGAGACAGACAGAGCGACAGAGAGAGAGGGATAGAAAGAGATAGGGAGAGTGAGAGAGAGAGAGAGACAGAAATAGTGAGAGAGACAGAGAGAGAGCGCGGGGAACAGAGGGAGGGACAGAGAGAGAGAGACAGTGAGAGAGAAAGAGAGACCGAGAGAGAGAAAGAGATGGAAAGAGACAGGAGAGAGATACAGAGAGACAGAGAGAGACTCAGGGACACAGAGAGAGACAGAGAGAGAGAGGGAGTGAGAGAGAGGGATAGAGAGAGAGACAGAGAGACAGAGATAGGGAGTGAATGAGACAGAGAGAGAGAGAGACAGACAGAGAGAAAGACAGAGAGAGATAGAGACACAGAGAGAGAGAGAGAGCGTGGGGGGGACAGAGAGAAAGAAAGAGAGAGCTTGAGATGGAAAAAAATAGGAGAGAGAGAGAGGGAGACAGAGAGCGAGAGTGATAGAGAGAGAGAGGGATAGGAAGAGAGACGGGTGTTGAGAGAGGGGGAGAGACAGAGAAAGAGAGGGAGAAACACAGAGAGAGGGAGAGAGACAGAGAGAGAGAGAGGGAGAAACAGAGAGAGAGAGACAGATAGAGGGAGAGAGAAAGAGAGCGAGAGACAGAGAGATAGAAACAGATAGAGAGAGAGAGAGAGAGAGAGAGAGGGAGAAACAGAGAGAGAGAGACAGATAGAGAGACAGAGATAGAGGGAGAGAGAAAGAGAGCGAGAGACAGAGAGATAGAAACAGATAGAGAGAGAGAGAGAGACAGAGCGAGGCTGTCAGAGAGAGAGAGACAGAGAGAGAGAAAGAGAGAGGGAGATAGAATGAGAGAGAGATGGAAAGAGACAGGAGAGAGAGAGGGAGCGAAACACAGAGAGAGGGAGAGAGAGAGAGTGACAGAGACAGAGAAAGAGAGAGAGACAGACAGATAGAGAGACAGAGAGAGATGGAAAGAGACAGGAGAGTGGGAGAGAGGGATAGAGAGAGAATGGAAGAGAGAGACAGAGAGGGAATGAGACAGAGAGAGAGAGAAGAAGAGAGACAGAGCGAGAGAGAGAGACAGAGAGAGAAGGAGAAAGACAGAGCGAGAGAGAGAGACAGAGAGAACAAGTCAGAGAGAGAGACAGAGCGAGAGAACGAGGCAGAGAGAGAGACAGAGAGTGAGTGTGACTGAGAGACAGAGAGAGACAGAGAGTGTCAGAGAGAGGTAGAGTGAAACAGACAGAGAGAAAGGGGGATAGAGAGAGATAGGGAGAGAGGAACAGAGAGAGAGAGACGACAGAAAGAGAGACAGATAGATAGAGAGAGAGAGTGAGAGAGACAGTGAGAACAAGTCAGAGAGAGAGACAGAGCGAGAGAACGAGGCAGAGAGAGTGAGTGTGACTGAGAGACAGAGAGAGACAGAGAGTGTCAGAGAGAGGTAGAGTGAAACAGACAGAGAGAAAGGGGGATAGAGAGAGATAGGGAGAGAGGGACAGAGAGAGAGAGACGACAGAAAGAGAGACAGATAGATAGAGAGAGTGAGTGAGAGAGTGAGATAGAGAGAGAGACAGAGAGAGAGCGAGAGAGAGACAGGAGAGAGACAGAGAGAGAATCTCAGAGACACAGAGAGAGAGACAGAGAGAGAGACAGAGAGACCGAGAAACAGATAAAGAGAGAGAGAGAGACAGAGAGAGAGAGACAGAGAGAGACAGACAGAGAGAGAGAAAATGAGTGAATGAGAGAGACAGAGAGAAAGAGCAAGAAACGGAGAAAGAGAGAGAGAGAGACAGAGAGTTAGAGACAGAGAGAGATAGACAGAGAGTGAGAAAAAGAGAGAGTGAGAGAGAGAGAGAGAGATAGAGACAGAGAGTTATATATATATATATAGAGAGAGGGAGACAGAGTGAGGGACAGAGAGAGAGAGATGGAAAAATGCAGGAGAGAGAGACAGAGAGAGAAAGAGAGGGATAGAGAGAGAGGGGGATAGAGAGAAAGAGGGAGAGAGACAGAAAGAGAGAGAGAAACACAGGGAAAGAGAGAGAGAGAGAGAGACAGAGAGACCGAGATTGTAGGACAGAGAGAGAGAGAGGCACAGAGAGAGAGAGGGAGTTAGGGAGAAGGACAGAGAGAGGGAAAGAGAGAGGGAGAGAGAGAGAGAGGGAGCGAGAGGAACAGAGAGAGGGACAGAAAAAGAGAAAGAGCGAGAAAGAGAGATACAGAGTGAGAGAGAGAGACAGAGAGAGAGAGAGAGAGAGAAACAGAAATAGGGCGAGACAGAGAGAGGGACAGAGTGAAAGAGAGGAACAGAGAGAGTGAGAGAGACAGAGAGATAGACAGTGAGAGAGAGCGAGAGGGAGAGAGAGAGTGTGTGTGTGTGTGTGTCTCTCTCTCTCTCTGTCTGTCTCACTTTCTGTATCGATTCTGGGATTGATACAGGACTATGGGGAGAGAGCGGGGCAGTGGGATTAGTTTGGGGATTGATACAGGACTATGGGGAGAGAGTGGGACAGTGGGATTAGTTTGGGGATTGATACAGGGCTATGGGGAGAGAGCGGGGCAGTGGGATTAGTTTGGGAATTGATACAGGACTATGGGGAGAGAGCGGGGCAGTGGGATTAGTTTGGGGATTGATACAGGACTATGGGGAGAGAGCGGGGCAGTGGGATTAGTTTGGGGATTGATACAGGACTATGGGGAGAGAGCGGGGCAGTGGGATTAGTTTGAGGATTGATACAGGACTATGGGGAGAGAGCGGGGCAGTGGGATTAGTTTGGGGATTGATACAGGACTATGGGGAGAGAGCGGGACAGTGGGATTAGTTTGGGGATTGATACAGGGCTATGGGGAGAGAGCGGGGCAGTGGGATTAGTTTGGGATTGATACAGGGCTATGAGGAGAGAGCGGGACAGTGGGATTAGTTTGGGGATTGATACAGGACTATGGGGAGAGAGCGGGGCAGTGGGATTAGTTTGGGGATTGATACAGGACTATGGGGAGAGAGCGAGGCAGTGGGATTAGTTTGGGGATTGATACAGGACTATGGGGAGAGAGCGGGACAGTGGGATTAGTTTGGGGATTGATACAGGACTATAGGGAGAGAGCGGGGCAGTGGGATTAGTTTGGGGATTGATACAGGACTATGGGGAGAGAGCGGGGCAGTGGGATTAGTTTGGGGATTGATACAGGACTATGGGGAGAGAGCGGGACAGTGGGATTAGTTTGGGTGAAATTGAGCACCCATTTTACATGAGATGCGTGGTGACCATTTTACACCAGGACACTTGTCTGGGAGATCTGTGATCAAACCTAGTTTGCCTGCCTGGGCTCGGGGCTTTGTGTATTGGTCCCAGTCTCTGGGTCCTTCATGTGTTTGCAGAGTTTGAAGTTGGTCACATCATTTCATTCTTTCAGGGCATTGATGGTGAACAGCTTCAATCCTGTGTATCTGTGAGGGGGCGACACAATCGTATTTACACCTTATTCAAACCAACAAAATTTCTCCATTTCCTGCCCTGTGAAGATATCACACCGTTCCACAAAGCAGCATTGTCTGAATCAGCCTTTGATCCCATATACTGCTCAATCTGAAACACTCACAATTTTCAGATGGAGAAACGAGATTTAACCCACACATTCCAAGCCACAATTGGATGGTTAGCAAATCAAAAATGTCCCAGAAATGTGATTTCTTGCTGTGGGTTTAAACAGTCAGGCTGTAATATGTCAGGGTACTTTTCAATCAAGGAAACATCAGAATGGGAATGAGAGACAGGGAGAGAGAAAAAGAGAGGTGGACAGTGAGAAGCAGTGAGAGAATTTGGGATAGAGAGAGCGTGTTACAGAAAAGGGAAAGAAGGAGAGAGATCGGAAATGGACAGCAGCACAGACAGAGGAAAAAGTGAAAGAGAGATAGATGGATAGAAATTGGGAGCGAGGGAGAGAGTGAGGGATCAAGATGGAGAGAGGGAGACAGAGAGACTGACAGAGAGCGAGAGAGAGAGAGGAACAGAGATACAGAGAGGGAGAGAGACAGGGTGACTGAAAGAGAGAGCGAGAGAGAGAAAGGAACAGAGATACAGAGAGGGAGAGAGACAGGGAGACTGAAAGAGAGAGCGAGAGAGAGAGGAACAGAGATACAGAGAGGGAGAGAGACAGGGACCCGGAAACAGAGAGCGAGAGAGAGAGGGAGGAACAGACAGAGAGAGAGACTGACAGAGAGAAAGCGAGAGGGACAGAGAGAGTTGGGCATTTAATCTCCCTCCACACTGTCCCATCAAACCTCCCTGGGCAGGTACAGGGGGTTAGATACAGAGTAAAGCTCCCTCTACACTGTCCCATCAAACACTCCCAGGGCAGGTACAGTGGGTTAGATACAGAGTAAAGCTCCCGCTACACTGTCCCATCAAACATTCGCAGGGCAGGTACAGGGGGTTAGATACAGAGTAAAGCTCCCTCTACACTGTCCCATCAAACACTCCCAGGGCAGGTACACCTTTAAGCAGCTAACGTTAAATTAGAGAGTAGTCGGTCTCTGTAATCAATCTCCCAGTGTTAACATCAAATGGTGACCATTAACAAATGTAAAATGGATGACTGAAGATCGGTGTGTGCATTGTCACTGTGGTTCTGGGAGAGCTTCAGAGAGACAGAGAGAGAGAGAGGGAGAGATATACAGAGTGACTGAAAGAGAGAGAGAGAGACACAAAGAGAGAGATACAGAGTGGGAGAGAGACAGCGAGAGAGAGAGAGAGACAGAGCAAGAGGGAGAGAGAGACAGAGAGAGAGGGAAAGTTAGAGAGAGAGAGAAACAGAGACGGAGAGCGAGAGAGGGAGAGGGAGATAGAGAGGGGGGAAAGACAGAGAATGACAGGGAGGGGCAGAGAGAGAGATAGAGAGAGAGAGAGCGAAACAGAGCAAGACAGAGAGAGAGACAGTGAGAGAGACAGGGAGACAGAGGGGAAGACAGAGAAAGACAGAGAGACGGAGAGATAGTGTGAGAGAGAGACAGGCAGAGAGAGAGAGCGGGGGAGAGAGTGAGAGAGGGAGAGAGACAGGGAGACAGAGGGGAAGACAGAGAAAGACAGAGAGACGGAGAGATAGTGAGAGAGAGATACAGACAGAGAGAGAGAGCGGGGGAGAGAGTGAGAGAGGGAGAGCTAGAAACAGATAGAGAAAGATAGAGAGAGACAGAGATATATTGAGAGGGAAAGAGATACAGACAGAGAGAGTGACCGGGAGAGACAGAGAGCGAGAGAGAGAGAAAGATAGAGATAGACACAGAGCGAGAGATAGAGACAGAGATATATAGAGAGGCACATAGAGAGAGTGACAGAGTGAGAGAGAGACAGAGCGAGAGAGGTAGAGAGAGAAAGAGAGAGATGGAGAGATAGAGAGATGGAGATAGAGAGACAGATAGAGCGAGAAAGACAGAGTCAGTGACAGAGAGAGATAGAGACAGAGAGAGAGAGAGACAGACAGTAACAGAGCATGCGAGAGAGAGACAGAGAGAGAGATCGTGAGAGAGAGAGAGAGGGAGAGACACAGAGTGAGAGAGAAAGAGGTAGAGGGCTGCAAAGCGAGACAGAGAGGGAGAGACAGAGTGACAGGGATAGGCAGACAGAGAGAGATAGAGAGAGAGACAGTGAGACAGAGAGACAGTCAGAGAGACAGAGTGAGACAGAGAGAGACACAAATAAAAATACAGAGGGAGAGAGAGACCGAGAGAAAGACAGAGAGACAGAGACAGAGAGAGAGAGACAGGGAGACTGAATGAGAGAGAGACAGAGAGAGAGAGAGCGAGAGAGAGACAGGGAGACTGAATGAGAGAGCGAGAGGGAGAGAGAGGGACAGACAGAGAGAGAGACTGACAGAGAGAAAGCGAGAGGGACAGAGAGAGTTGGTCATTTAATCTCCCTCCACACTGTCCCATCAAACCTCCCTGGGCACATAAAGCACGGGGTTAGATACAGAGTCCCTCTCTCTCGCTCTCTCTTTCAGTCTCCCTGTCTCTCTGTCAGTCTCTCTCTCTGTCTATTCCTCTCTCACTCTCGCTCTCTACATTGTCCCATCAAACACTCCCCGGGCAGGTACAGCATGGGGTTAGATACAGAGTAAAGCTCTCTCTACACTGTCCCATCAAACACTCCCAGGGCAGGTACAGGGGGTTAGATACAGAGTAAAGCTCCCTCTACACTGTCCCATCAAACACTCCCAGGTCAGGTACAGTACGGGGTTAGATACAGAGTAAAGCTCCCTCTACACTGTCCCATCAAACACTCCCAGGGCAGGTACAGGGGGTTAGATACAGAGTAAAGCTCCCTCTACACTGTCCCGTCAAACACTCCCAGGGCAGGTACAGCGGGTTAGATACAGAGTAAAGCTCCCTCTACACTGTCCCAACAAACACTCACAGGTCAGGTACAGTATGGGGTTAGATACAGAGTAAAGCTCCCTCTGCACTGTCCCATCAAACACTCCCAGGGCAGGTACAGTATGGGGTTAGATACAGAGTAAAGCTCCCTCTACACTGTCCCATCAAACACTCCCAGGGCAGGTACAGGGGGTTAGATACAGAGTAAAGCTCCCTCTACACTGTCCCATCAAACACTCCCAGGGCAGGTACAGGGGGTTAGGTACAGAGTAAAGCTCCCTCTACACTGTCCCATCAAACACTCCCAGGGCAGGTACACCTTTAAGCAGCTAACGTTAAATTAGTGAGCAGTTGGTCTCTGTAATCAATCTCGCAGTGTTAACATCAAATGGCGACCATTAACAAATGTAAAATGGATGACTGAAGTTCGGTATGTGCATTGTCACTGTGGTTCAGGGAGAGCTTCAGAGAGACAGAGAGAGAGAGAGAGGGAGATATACAGAGAAAGAGACAGGCATACAGACAGAGAGAGACAGAGAGACAGAGAGGGAGAGAGTCAGAGAGAGAGAGAGACAGAGAGAGTCAGAGAGAGAGCGAGAGAGACAGAGAGAGGGATAGAGAGAGAGAGAGAGAGAGAGATGGATGGAGAGAGTCAGAGAGAGAGAGAGAGAGAGAGACTGAGAGAGTCAGAGAGAGAGAGACAGAGAGAGTCAAAGAGAGGGAGAGACAGAGTGAGAGAGAGACAGAGAAAGAGACATAGAAAGAGAGACACAGAGAGTGAGAGAGAGAGAGAGACAGAGAGGGAGAGAGAGAGAGATAGAGAGTGACAAGAGAGTGAGAGAGAGACAGAGAGAGTCAGAGATAGAGAGAGACAGCGAGAGTCAGAGAGAGAGCGAGACAGAGAGAGACGGAGAGAGAGAGAGAGACGGAGAGAGTCAGAGAGAGAGAGACAGAGAGAGTCAGAGACAGAGACAGAGGGAGAGTCAGAGAGAGAGAGAGACGGATAGAGTCAGAGAGAGAGAGACAGAGAGAGTCAGAGAGAGAGAGAGAGAGAGACAGAGAGAGACACAGAGAGTGAGAGAGAGAGATAGGGAGAGAGAGAGTGATACAGAGAGAGTCAAAGAGAGAGAGGGAGAGACAGACAGAGAGAGCCAGAGAAAGAGAGAGACAGAGAGAGTGAGTGTGACAGAGAGAGAGTGGCAGAGAGTGTCAGAGAGAGGGAGAGAGAGACAGTCAAAGAGCGAGAGGGACAGAGAGAGATACAGAGAGAGGGAGAGAGAGAGAGACAGAGTTAGTGAGAGAGAGATAAAGAGAGAGAGAGAGGGGCACACAGAGAGGGACAGAGAGAGAGAAAGAGATGAAAAGAGAGAGTAGAGAGAGACAAAGAGACAGAGAGAGAAACTCAGAGATACAGAGAGAGGGAAAGGCAGAGAGAGAGAGGAAGCAAGAGAGAGAGGGATAGAGAGAGAGGGATCGAGAGAGAGGGATCGAGAGAGATGGATAGAGAGAGAGACAGAAAGAAAGTCAGAGTGAGAGAGAGAGACAGACAGAGTGAGAGAGAGAGACAAGACAGAGAGAGAGAGAGAGACAGAGAGAGAAAGACAGCGAGACAGATAAACAGAGAGAGAGAGATAAAGATCGATAGTGAGAGAGAAAGAGGGAGGCAAAGAGAGGGAAAATTAGTGAGAGAGAAACAGAGACGGAGAGAGCGAGCGATAGGGAGCTAGACAGAGAAAGACAGAGAGAGACAGAAAGATTGAGAGAGAGAGAGAGAGAGAGAGAGAGACAGGCAGAGAGAGAGAGAGGAAAAGAGACAGACAGAGTGAGAGAGAGAGAGAGAGAGAGAGCTAGTTTGGGGATTGATACAGGGCTATGGGGAGAGAGCGGGGCAGTGGGATTAGTTTGGGGATTGATACAGGACTATGGGGAGAGAGCGGGGCAGTGGGATTAGTTTGGGGATTGATACAGGACTATGGGGAGAGAGCGGGGCAGTGGGATTAGTTTGGGGATTGATACAGGACTATGGGGAGAGAGCGGGGCAGTGGGATTAGTTTGGAGATTGATACAGGACTATGGGGGGAGAGCGGGGCAGTGGGATTAGTTTGGGGATTGATACAGGACTATGGGGAGAGAGCGGGGCAGTGGGATTAGTTTGGAGATTGATACAGGACTATGGGGAGAGAGCGGGGCAGTGGAATTAGTTTGGGGATTGATACAGGACTATGGGGAGAGAGCGGGGCAGTGGGATTAGTTTGGGGATTGATACAGGACTATGGGGAGAGAGGGGCAGTGGGATTAGTTTGGGGATTGATACAGGACTATGGGGAGAGAGCGGGGCAGTGGGATTAGTTTGGGGATTGATACAGGACTATGGGGAGAGAGCGGGGCAGTGGGATTAGTTTGGGGATTGATACACGACTATGGGGAGAGAGCGGGGCAGTGGGATTAGTTTGGAGAGTGATACAGGATTATGGGGAGAGAGCGGGGCAGTGGGATTAGTTTGGGGATTGATACACGACTATGAGGAGAGAGCGGGACAGTGGGATTAGTTTGGGGATTGATACAGGACTATGGGGAGAGAGCGGGGCAGTGGGATTAGTTTGGGGATTGATACAGGGCTATGGGGAGGGAGCGGGGCAGTGGGATTAGTTTGGGGATTGATACAGGGCTATGGGGAGAGAGGGGGCAGTGGGATTAGTTTGGAGATTGATACAGGGCTATGGGGAGAGAGCGGGGCAGTGGGACTAGTTTGGGGATTGATACAGGGCTATGGGGAGAGAGCGGGGCAGTGGGATTAGTTTGGAGATTGATACAGGGCTATGGGGAGAGAGCGGGGCAATGGGAATAGTTTGGGGATTGATACAGGACTATGGTGAGAGAGTGGGGCAGTGGGATTAGTTTGGGATTGATACAGGACTATGGGGAGAGAGCGGGGCAGTGGGATTAGTTTGGAGATTGATACAGGACTATGGGGAGAGAGCGGGGCAGTGGGATTAGTTTGGGGATTGATACAGGACTATGGGGAGAGAGCGGGGCAGTGGGATTAGTTTGGGGATTGATACAGGACTATGAGGAGAGATCGGGGCAGTGGGATTAGTTTGGGGATTGATATAGGACTATGGGGAGAGAGCGGGGCAGTGGGATTAGTTTGGGGATTGATACAGGACTTTGGGGAGAGAGCGGGGCAGTGGGATTAGTTTGGGGATTGATACAGGGCTATGAGGAGAGAGCGGGGCAGCGGGATTAGTTTGGGGATTGATACAGGACTTTGGGGAGAGAGCGGTGCAGTGGGATTAGTTTGGGGATTGATACAGGGCTATGGGGAGAGAGCGGGGCAGTGGGATTAGTTTGGGGATTGATACAGGACTATGGGGAGAGAGCGGGGCAGTGGAATTAGTTTGGGGATTGATACAGGACTATGGGGAGAGAGCGGGGCAGTGGGATTAGTTTGGGGATTGATACAGGACTATGGGGAGAGAGCGGGGCAGTGGGTTTAGTTTGGGGATTGATACAGGACTATGGGGAGAGAGCGGGGCAGTGGGATTAGTTTGGGGATTGATACACGACTATGGGGAGAGAGCGGGGCAGTGGGATTAGTTTGGAGATTGATACAAGGCTATGGGGAGAGAGCGGGGCAGTGGGATTAGTTTGGGGATTGATACAGGACTATGGGGAGAGAGCGGGGCAGTGGGATTAGTTTGGGGATTGATACAGGGTTATGGGGAGAGAGCGGGCCAGTGGGATTAGTTTGGGGATTGATACAGGACTATGGGGAGAGAGCGGGGCAGTGGGATTAGTTTGGGGATTGACACAGGACTATGGGGAGAGAGCGGGGCAGTGGGATTAGTTTAGGATTGATAGAGGACTATGTGGAGAGAGCGGGGCAGTGGGATTAGTTTGGAGATTGATACAGGACTATGGGGAGAGAGCGGGGCAGTGGGATTAGTTTGGGGATTGATACAGGACTATGGGGAGAAAGTGGGGCAGTGGGATTAGTTTGGGGATTGATACAGGACTATGGGGAGAGAGCGGGGCAGTGGGATTAGTTTGGAGTTTGATACAGGACTATGAGGAGAGAGCGGGACAGTGGGATTAGTTTGGGGATTGATACAGGACGATGGGGAGAGAGCGGGGCAGTGGGATTAGTTTGGGGATTGATACAGGGCTATGGGGAGGGAGCGGGGCAGTGGGATTAGTTTGGAGAGTGATACAGGATTATGGGGAGAGAGCGGGGCAGTGGGATTAGTTTGGGGATTGATACACGACTATGAGGAGAGAGCGGGACAGTGGGATTAGTTTGGGGATTGATACAGGACTATGGGGAGAGAGCGGGGCAGTGGGATTAGTTTGGAGATTGATACAGGGCTATGGGGAGAGAGCGGGGCAGTGGGACTAGTTTGGGGATTGATACAGGGCTATGGGGAGAGAGCGGGGCAGTGGGATTAGTTTGGAGATTGATACAGGGCTATGGGGAGAGAGCGGGGCAATGGGAATAGTTTGGGGATTGATACAGGACTATGGTGAGAGAGTGGGGCAGTGGGATTAGTTTGGGATTGATACAGGACTATGGGGAGAGAGCGGGGCAGTGGGATTAGTTTGGAGATTGATACAGGACTATGGGGAGAGAGCGGGGCAGTGGGATTAGTTTGGGGATTGATACAGGACTATGGGGAGAGCGCGGGGCAGTGGGATTAGTTTGGAGATTGATACAGGACTATGGGGAGAGAGCGGGGCAGTGGGATTAGTTTGGGGATTGATACAGGACTATGGGGAGAGAGCGGGGCAGTGGGATTAGTTTGGGGATTGATACAGGACTATGAGGAGAGATCGGGGCAGTGGAATTAGTTTGGGGATTGATATAGGACTATGGGGAGAGAGCGGGGCAGTGGGATTAGTTTGGGGATTGATACAGGACTTTGGGGAGAGAGCGGGGCAGTGGGATTAGTTTGGGGATTGATACAGGGCTATGAGGAGAGAGCGGGGCAGCGGGATTAGTTTGGGGATTGATACAGGACTTTGGGGAGAGAGCGGTGCAGTGGGATTAGTTTGGGGATTGATACAGGGCTATGGGGAGAGAGCGGGGCAGTGGGATTAGTTTGGGGATTGATACAGGACTATGGGGAGAGAGCGGGGCAGTGGGATTAGTTTGGGGATTGATACAGGACTATGGGGAGAGAGCGGGGCAGTGGGATTAGTTTGGGGATTGATACACGACTATGGGGAGAGAGCGGGGCAGTGGGATTAGTTTGGAGATTGATACAAGGCTATGGGGAGAGAGCGGGGCAGTGGGATTAGTTTGGGGATTGATACAGGACTATGGGGAGAGAGCGGGGCAGTGGGATTAGTTTGGGGATTGATACAGGGTTATGGGGAGAGAGCGGGCCAGTGGGATTAGTTTGGGGATTGATACAGGACTATGGGGAGAGAGCGGGGCAGTGGGATTAGTTTGGGGATTGACACAGGACTATGGGGAGAGAGCGGGGCAGTGGGATTAGTTTAGGATTGATAGAGGACTATGTGGAGAGAGCGGGGCAGTGGGATTAGTTTGGAGATTGATACAGGACTATGGGGAGAGAGCGGGGCAGTGGGATTAGTTTGGGGATTGATACAGGACTATGGGGAGAAAGTGGGGCAGTGGGATTAGTTTGGGGATTGATACAGTACTATGGGGAGAGAGCGGGGCAGTGGGATTAGTTTGGAGTTTGATACAGGACTATGAGGAGAGAGCGGGACAGTGGGATTAGTTTGGGGATTGATACAGGACTATGGGGAGAGAGCGGGGCAGTGGGATTAGTTTGGGGATTGATACAGGGCTATGGGGAGGGAGCGGGGCAGTGGGATTAGTTTGGGGATTGATACAGGGCTATGGGGAGTGAGCGGGGCAGTGGGATTAGTTTGGAGATTGATACAGGGCTATGGGGAGAGAGCGGGGCAGTGGGACTAGTTTGGGGATTGATACAGGGCTATGGGGAGAGAGCGGGGCAGTGGGATTAGTTTGGAGATTGATACAGGGCTATGGGGAGAGAGCGGGGCAGTGGGATTAGTTTGGGGATTGATACAGGACTATGGGGAGAGAGCGGGGCAGTGGGATTAGTTTGGGATTGATACAGGACTATGGGGAGAGAGCGGGGCAGTGGGATTAGTTTGGGGATTGATACAGGACTATGGGGAGAGAGCGGGGCAGTGGGACTAGTTTGAGGATTGATACAGGGCTATGGGGAGAGAGCGGGGCAGTGGGATTAGTTTGGGGATTGATGCAGGACTATGGGGAGAGAGCGGGGCAGTGGGATTAGTTTGGGGATTCATACAGGACTATGGGGAGAGAGCGGGGCAGTGGGATTAGTTTGGGGATTGATACAGGACTATGGGGAGAGAGCGGGGCAGTGGGATTAGTTTAGGGATTAATACAGGGCTATGGGGTGAGAGCGGGGCAGTGGGATTAGTTTGGGGATTGATACAGGACTATGGGGAGAGAGCGGGGCAGTGGGATTAGTTTAGGGATTGATACATGGCTATGCGGAGAGAGCGGGGCAGTGGGATTTGTTTAGGGATTGATACAGGACTGTGGGGAGAGAGCGGGGCAGTGGGATTAGTTTGGGGATTGGTACAGGACTATGGGGAAAGCGGGGCAGTGGGATTAGTTTGGAGATTGATACAGGGCTATGGGGAGAGAGCGGGGCAGTGGGATTAGTTTCGGGATTGGTACAGGACTATGGGGAGAGAGCAGGGCAGCGGAATTAGTTTGGGGA
>NW_027254528.1:157500-187500 GCF_044704955.1 Pristiophorus japonicus
ATATATAGAGAGGGAAAGAGATAGAGAGAGAGAGAGACCGAGAGAGACAGAGAGAGAACTAGTTTGGGGATTGATACAGGACTATGGGGAGAGGATGGGGCAATGGGATTAGTTTGGAGATTGATACAGGTCTATGGGGAGAGAGCGGGACAGTGGGATTAGTTTGGGGATTGATACAGGTCTATGGGGAGAGGATGGGGCAGTGGGATTAGTTTGGAGATTGATACAGGTCTATGGGGAGAGAGCGGGACAGTGGGATTAGTTTGGGGATTGATACAGGACTATGGGGAGAGAGCGGGGCAGTGGGATTAGTTTGGGGATTGATACAGGACTATGGGGAGAGAGCGGGGCAGTGGAATTAGTTTGGGGATTGATACAGGACTATGGGGAGAGAGCGGGGCAGTGGGATTAGTTTGTGGATTGATACAGGACTATGGGGAGAGAGCGGGGCAGTGGGATTAGTTTGGGGATTGGTACAGGACTATGGGGAGAGAGCGGGGCAGTGGGATTAGTTTGGGGATTGATACAGGACTATTCGGAGAGAGCGGGGCAGTGGGATTAGTTTGGGGATTGATACAGGACTATGAGGAGAGAGCGGGGCAGTGGGATTAGTTTGGGGATTGATACAGGACTATGGGGAGAGAGCGGGGCAGTGGGATTAGTTTGGGGATTGATACAGGACTATGGGGAGAGAGCGGGGCAGTGGGATTAGTTTGGGGATTGATACAGGACTATGGGGAGAGAGCGGGGCAGTGGGATTAGTTTCGGGATTGATACAGGACTATGGGGAGAGAGCGGGGCAGTGGGATTAGTTTGGAGATTGATACAGGACTATGGGGAGAGAGCGGGGCAGTGGGATTAGTTTGGGGATTGATACAGGACTATGGGGAGAGAGCGGGGCAGTGGGATTAGTTTGGGGATTGATACAGGACTATGGGGAGAGAGCGGTGCAGTGGGATTAGTTTGGGGATTGATACAGGGCTATGGGGAGAGAGCGGGGCAGTGGGATTAGTTTGGGGAATGATACAGGACTATGGGGAGAGAGCGGGGCAGTGGGATTAGTTTCGGGATTGATACAGGACTATGGGGAGAGAGCGGGGCAGTGGGATTAGTTTGGAGATTGATACAGGGCTATGGGGAGAGAGCGGGGCAGTGGGATTAGTTTGGGATTGATACAGGACTATGTGGAGAGAGCGGGGCAGTGGGATTAGTTTGGGGATTGATACAGGACTATGGGGAGAGAGTGGGGCAGTGGGATTAGTTTGGGGATTGATACAGGACTATGGGGAGAGCGGGGCAGTGGGATTAGTTTGGAGATTGATACAGGACTATGGGGAGAAAGCGGGGCAGTGGGATTAGTTTTGGGATTGATACAGGAATATGAGGAGAGAGCGGGGCAGTGGGATTAGTTTGGAGATTGATACAGGACTATGGGGAGAAAGCGGGGCAGTGGGATTAGTTTTGGGATTGATACAGGAATATGGGGAGAGAGCGGGGCAGTGGGATTAGTTTGGAGATTGATACAGGACTATGGGGAGAGAGCGGGGCTGTGGGATTAGTTTGGGGATTGATACAGGACTATGAGGAGAGAGCGGGGCAGTGGGATTAGTTTGGAGATTGATACAAGGCTATGGGGAGAGAGCGGGGCAGTGGGATTAGTTTGGAGATTGATACAAGGCTATGGGGAGAGAGCGGGGCAGTGGGATTTGTTTGGAGATTGATACAAGGCTATGGGGAGAGAGCGGGGCAGTGGGATTAGTTTGGGGATTGATACAGGACTATGGGGAGAGAGCGGGGCAGTGGGATTAGTTTGGGGATTGATACAGGACTATGGGGAGAGAGCGGGGCAGTGGGATTAGTTTGGGGATTGACATAGGGCTGTGGGGAGAGAGCGGGGCAGTGGGATTAGTTTGGGGATTGATACAGGGCTATGGGGAGAGAGCGGGGCAGTGGGATTAGTTTGGGGATTGATACAGGACTATGGGGAGAGAGCGGGGCAGTGGGATTAGTTTAGGGATTGATACAGGACTATGGGGAGAGAGCGGGGCAGTGGGAGTAGTTTGGGGATTGATACAGGACTATGGGGAGAGAGCGGGACAGTGGGATTAGTTTGGGGATTGATACAGGACTATGGGTAGAGAGCGGGGCAGTAGGATTAGTTTGTGGATTGATGCAGGACTATGGGGAGAGAGCGGGGCAGTGGGATTAGTTTGGGGATTGATACAGGACTATGGGGAGAGAGCGGGGCAGTGGGATTAGTTTGGGGATTGATACAGGACTATGGGGAGAGAGCGGGGCAGTGGGATTAGTTTGGGGATTGATACAGGACTATGGCGAGAGAGCGGGGCAGTGGGATTAGTTTGGGGATTGATGCAGGACTATGGGGAGAGAGCGGGACAGTGGGATTAGTTTAGGGATTGATACAGGACTTTGGGGAGAGTGCGGGGTAGTGGGATTAGTTTGGGGATTGATACAGGGCTGTGGGGAGAGAGCGGGGCAGTGGGATTAGTTTGGGGATTGATACAGGGCTATAGGGAGAGAGCGGGGCAGTGGGATTAGTTTGGGGATTGATACAGGACTATGGGGAGAGAGTGGGGCAGTGGGATTAGTTTGAGGATTGATACAGGACTATTGGGAGAGAGCGGGGCAGTGGGATTAGTTTGGGGATTGATACAGGGCTATGGGGAGAGAGCGGGGCAGTGGGATTTGTTTGAGGATTGATACAGGACTATGGGGAGAGAGCGGGGCAATGGGATTAGTTTAGGATTGATACAGGACTATGTGGAGAGAGCGGAGCAGTGGGATTAGTTTGGGATTGATACAGGACTATGTGGAGAGAGCGGGGCAGTGGGATTAGTTTGGAGATTGATACAGGACTATGGGGAGAGAGCGGGGCAGTGGGATTAGTTTGGAGATTGATACAGGACTATGGGGAGAGAGCGGGGCAGTGGGATTAGTTTGGAGATTGATACAGGACTATGGGGAGAGAGCGGGGCAGTGGGATTAGTTTGTGGATTGATGCAGGACGATGGGGAGAGAGCGGGACAGTGGGATTAGTTTGGAGATTGATACAGGACTATGGGGAGAGAGCGGTGCAGTGGGATTAGTTTGGGGATTGATACAGGACTATGGGGAGAGAGCGGGGCAGTGGGATTAGTTTGGGGATTGATACAGGACTAAGGGGAGAGAGCGGGACAGTGGGATTAGTTTAGGGATTGATACAGGACTATGGGGAAAGAGCAGGGCAGTGGGATTAGTTTAGGGATTGATACAGGACTATGGGGAGAGAGCGGGGCAGTGGGAGTAGTTTGGGGATTGATACAGGACTATGGGGAGAGAGTGGGGCAGTGGGATTAGTTTGGGGATTGATACAGGACTATGTGGAGAGAGCGGGGCAGTGGGATTAGTTTGGGGATTGATACAGGAATATGAGGAGAGAGCGGGGCAGTGGGATTAGTTTGGAGATTGATACAAGGCTATGGGGAGAGAGCGGGGCAGTGGGATTAGTTTGGAGATTGATACAAGGCTATGGGGAGAGAGCGGGGCAGTGGGATTAGTTTGGAGATTGATACAAGGCTATGGGGAGAGAGCGGGGCAGTGGGATTAGTTTGGAGATTGATACAAGGCTATGGGGAGGGAGCGGGGCAGTGGGATTAGTTTGGGGATTGATACAGGACTATGGGGAGAGAGCGGGGCAGTGGGATTAGTTTGGGGATTGATACAGGACTATGGGGAGAGAGCGGGGCAGTGGGATTAGTTTGGGGATTGACACAGGGCTGTGGGGAGAGAGTGGGGCAGTGGGATTAGTTTGGGGATTGATACAGGGCTATGGGGAGAGAGCGGGGCAGTGGGATTAGTTTGGGGATTGATACAGGACTATGGGGAGAGAGCGGGGCAGTGGGATTAGTTTGCGGATTGATACAGGACTATGGGGAGAGAGCGGGGCAGTGGGATTAGTTTAGGATTGATAGAGGACTATGTGGAGAGAGCGGGGCAGTGGGATTAGTTTGGGGATTGATACAGGGCTATGGGGAGTGAGCAGGGCATTGGAATTTGTTTGGGATTGATACAGGACTATGGGGAGAGAGCGGGGCAGTGGGATTAGTTTGCGGATTGATACAGGGCTATGGGGAGAGAGCGGGGCAGTGGGATTAGTTTAGGATTGATACAGGACTATGGAGAGAGAGCGGGGCAGTGGGATTAGTTTGGAGATTGATACAGGACTATGGGGAGAGAGCGGGTCAGTGGGATTAGTTTGGAGATTGATACAGGACTATGGGGAGAGAGCGGGGCAGTGGGATTAGTTTGTGGATTGATGCAGGACTATGGGGAGAGAGCGGGACTGTGGGATTAGTTTGGAGATTGATACAGGTCTATGGGGAGAGAGCGGTGCAGTGGGATTAGTTTGGGGATTGATACAGGACTATGGGGAGAGAGCGGGGCAGTGGGATTAGTTTGGAGATTGATACAGGACTATGGGGAGAAGGGGGGCAGTGGGATTAGTTTGGAGATTGATACAGGACTATGGGGAGAGAGCGGTGCAGTGGGATTAGTTTGGGGATTGATACAGGACTATGGGGAGAGAGCGGGGCAGTGGGATTAGTTTGGGGACTGATACAGGACTATTGGGAGAGAGCGGGGCAGTGGGATTAGTTTAGGGATTGATACAGGACTATGGGGAGAGAGCGGGGCAGTGGGATTAGTTTAGGGATTGATACAGGACTATGGGGAGAGAGCGGGGCAGTGGGAGTAGTTTGGGGATTGATACAGGACTATGGGGAGAGAGCGGGACAGTGGGATTAGTTTGGGGATTGATACAGGACTATGGGTAGAGAGCGGGGCAGTAGGATTAGTTTGTGGATTGATGCAGGACTATGGGGAGAGAGTGGGGCAGTGGGATTAGTTTGGGGATTGATACAGGACTATGGGGAGAGAGCGGGGCAGTGGGATTAGTTTGGGGATTGATACAGGACTATGGCGAGAGAGCGGGGCAGTGGGATTAGTTTGGGGATTGATGCAGGACTATGGTGAGAGAGCGGGACAGTGGGATTAGTTTAGGGATTGATACAGGACTTTGGGGAGAGAGCGGGGTAGTGGGATTAGTTTGGGGATTGATACAGGGCTGTGGGGAGAGAGCGGGGCAGTGGGATTAGTTTGGGGATTGATACAGGGCTATAGGGAGAGAGCGGGGCAGTGGCATTAGTTTGGGGATTGATACAGGACTATGGGGAGAGTGTGGGGCAGTGGGATTAGTTTGGGGATTGATACAGGGCTATGGGGAGAGAGCGGGGCAGTGGGATTAGTTTGGAGATTGATACAGAACTATGGGGAGAGAGCAGAGCAGTGGGATTAGTTTGGGATTGATACAGGACTATGGGGAGAGAGCGGGGCAGTGGGATTAGTTTGAGGATTGATACAGGACTATGGGGAAAGAGCGGGGCAGTGGGATTAGTTTGAGGATTGATACAGGACTATTGGGAGAGAGCGGGGCAGTGGGATTAGTTTGGAGATTGATACAAGGCTATGGGGAGAGAGCGGGGCAGTGGGATTAGTTTGGAGATTGATACAAGGCTATGGGGAGAGAGCGGGGCAGTGGGATTAGTTTGGAGATTGATACAAGGCTATGGGGAGGGAGCGTGGCAGTGGGATTAGTTTGGGGATTGATACAGGACTATGGGGAGAGAGCGGGGCAGTGGGATTAGTTTGGGGATTGATACAGGACTATGGGGAGAGAGCGGGGCAGTGGGATTAGTTTGGGGATTGACACAGGGCTGTGGGGAGAGAGTGGGGCAGTGGGATTAGTTTGGGGATTGATACAGGGCTATGGGGAGAGAGCGGGGCAGTGGGATTAGTTTGGGGATTGATACAGGACTATGGGGAGAGAGCGGGGCAGTGGGATTAGTTTGCGGATTGATACAGGACTATGGGGAGAGAGCGGGGCAGTGGGATTAGTTTAGGATTGATAGAGGACTATGTGGAGAGAGCGGGGCAGTGGGATTAGTTTGGGGATTGATACAGGGCTATGGGGAGTGAGCAGGGCATTGGAATTTGTTTGGGATTGATACAGGACTATGGGGAGAGAGCGGGGCAGTGGGATTAGTTTGCGGATTGATACAGGGCTATGGGGAGAGAGCGGGGCAGTGGGATTAGTTTAGGATTGATACAGGACTATGGGGAGAGAGCGGGGCAGTGGGATTAGTTTGGAGATTGATACAGGACTATGGGGAGAGAGCGGGTCAGTGGGATTAGTTTGGAGATTGATACAGGACTATGGGGAGAGAGCGGGGCAGTGGGATTAGTTTGTGGATTGATGCAGGACTATGGGGAGAGAGCGGGACTGTGGGATTAGTTTGGAGATTGATACAGGTCTATGGGGAGAGAGCGGTGCAGTGGGATTAGTTTGGGGATTGATACAGGACTATGGGGAGAGAGCGGGGCAGTGGGATTAGTTTGGAGATTGATACAGGACTATGGGGAGAAGGGGGGCAGTGGGATTAGTTTGGAGATTGATACAGGACTATGGGGAGAGAGCGGTGCAGTGGGATTAGTTTGGGGATTGATACAGGACTATGGGGAGAGAGCGGGGCAGTGGGATTAGTTTGGGGACTGATACAGGACTATTGGGAGAGAGCGGGGCAGTGGGATTAGTTTAGGGATTGATACAGGACTATGGGGAGAGAGCGGGGCAGTGGGATTAGTTTAGGGATTGATACAGGACTATGGGGAGAGAGCGGGGCAGTGGGAGTAGTTTGGGGATTGATACAGGACTATGGGGAGAGAGCGGGACAGTGGGATTAGTTTGGGGATTGATACAGGTCTATGGGTAGAGAGCGGGGCAGTAGGATTAGTTTGTGGATTGATGCAGGACTATGGGGAGAGAGTGGGGCAGTGGGATTAGTTTGGGGATTGATACAGGACTATGTGGAGAGAGCGGGGCAGTGGGATTAGTTTGGGGATTGATACAGGACTATGGGTAGAGAGCGGGGCAGTGGGATTAGTTTGTGGATTCATGCAGGACTATGGGGAGAGAGCGGGGCAGTGGGATTAGTTTGGGGATTGATACAGGACTATGGCGAGAGAGCGGGGCAGTGGGATTAGTTTGGGGATTGATGCAGGACTATGGTGAGAGAGCGGGACAGTGGGATTAGTTTAGGGATTGATACAGGACTTTGGGGAGAGAGCGGGGTAGTGGGATTAGTTTGGGGATTGATACAGGGCTGTGGGGAGAGAGCGGGGCAGTGGGATTAGTTTGGGGATTGATACAGGGCTATAGGGAGAGAGCGGGGCAGTGGCATTAGTTTGGGGATTGATACAGGACTATGGGGAGAGTGTGGGGCAGTGGGATTAGTTTGGGGATTGATACAGGGCTATGGGGAGAGAGCGGGGCAGTGGGATTAGTTTGGAGACTGATACAGAACTATGGGGAGAGAGCAGAGCAGTGGGATTAGTTTGGGATTGATACAGGACTATGGGGAGAGAGCGGGGCAGTGGGATTAGTTTGAGGATTGATACAGGACTATGGGGAAAGAGCGGGGCAGTGGGATTAGTTTGAGGATTGATACAGGACTATTGGGAGAGAGCGGGGCAGTGGGATTAGTTTGGGGATTGATACAGGGCTATGGGGAGAGAGCGGGGCAGTGGGATTTGTTTGAGGATTGATACAGGACTATGGGGAGAGAGCGGGGCAATGGGATTAGTTTAGGATTGATACAGGACTATGGGGAGAGAGCGGGGCAGTGGGATTAGTTTGGGAATTGATACAGGGCTATGGGGAGAGAGCGGAGCAGTGGGATTAGTTTGGGATTGATACAGGACTATGTGGAGAGAGCGGGGCAGTGGGATTAGTTTGGGAATTGATACAGGGCTATGGGGAGAGAGCGGGGCAGTAGGATTAGTTTGGGGATTGATACAGGACTATGGGGAGAGAGCGGGGCAGTGGGATTAGTTTGGAGATTGATACAGGACTATGGGGAGAGAGCGGGGCAGTGGGATTAGTTTGTGGATTGATGCAGGACTATGGGGAGAGAGCGGGACAGTGGGATTAGTTTGGAGATTGATACAGGACTATGGGGAGAGAGCGGTGCAGTGGGATTAGTTTGGGGATTGATACAGGACTATGGGGAGAGAGTGGGGCAGTGGGATTAGTTTGGAGATTGATACAGGACTATGGGGAGAGAGCGGGGCAGTGGGATTAGTTTGGAGATTGATACAGGGCTATGGAGAGAGAGCGGGGCAGTGGGATTAGTTTGGGGATTGATCCAGGACTATGGGGAGAGAGCGGGGCAGTGGGATTAGTTTGGGGATTGATACAGGACTAAGGGGAGAGAGCGGGACAGTGGGATTAGTTTAGGGATTGATACAGGACTATGGGGAAAGAGCGGGGCAGTGGGATTAGTTTAGGGATTGATACAGGACTATGGGGAGAGAGTGGGGCAGTGGGAATAGTTTGGGGATTGATACAGGACTATGGGGAGAGAGCGGGACAGTGGGATTAGTTTGGGGATTGATACATGACTATGGGTAGAGAGCGGGGCAGTAGGATTAGTTTGTGGATTGATGCAGGACTATGGGGAGAGAGTGGGGCAGTGGGATTAGTTTGGGGATTGATACAGGACTATGTGGAGAGAGCGGGGCAGTGGGATTAGTTTGGAGATTGATACAGGACTATGGGGAGAGAGCGGGGCAGTGGGATTAGTTTGGGGATTGATACAGGACTATGGGTAGAGAGCGGGGCAGTGGGATTAGTTTGGGGATTGATACAGGACTATGGGGAGAGAGCGGGGTAGTGGGATTAGTTTGGGGATTGATACAGGACTATGGGGAGAGAGCGGGGCAGTGGGATTAGTTTGGGGATTAATACAGGGCTATGAGGAGAGAGCGGGGCAGTGGGATTAGTTTGGGGATTGATACAGGGCTATGGGGAGAGAGCGGGGCAGTGGGATTAGTTTGGGGATTGATACAGGACTATGGGGAGAGAGCGGGGCAGTGGTATTAGTTTGGGGATTGATACAGGACTGTGCGGAGAGAGCGGGGCAGTGGGATTAGTTTAGGATTGATAGAGGACTATGTGGAGAGAGCGGGGCAGTGGGATTAGTTTGGGGATTTATACAGGGCTATGGGGAGAGAGTGGGGCATTGGGATTTGTTTGGGATTGATACAGGACGATGGGGAGAGAGCGGGGCAGTGGGATTAGTTTGGGGATTGATACAGGGCTATGGGGAGTGAGCGGGGCAATGGGATTAGTTTAGGATTGATACAGGACTATGGGGAGAGAGTGGGGCAGTGGGATTAGTTTGGGGATTGATAGAGGACTATGTGGAGAGAGCGGGGCAGTGGGATTAGTTTGGGGATTGATACAGGGATTTGGGGAGTGAGCAGGGCATTGGGATTTGTTTGGGATTGATACAGGACTATGGGGAGAGAGCGGGGCAGTGGGATTAGTTTGGGGATTGATACAGGACTATGGGGAGAGAGTGGGGCAGTGGGATTAGTTTGGGGGTTGTTACAGGGCTATGGGGAGAGAGCGGGGCAGTGGGATTAATTTGGAGATTGATACAGGACTATGGGGAGAGAGCGGGACAGTGGGATTAGTTTGGGGATTGATACAGGACTATGGGGAGAGAGTGGGGCAGTGGGATTAGTTTGGGGATTGATACAGGACTCTGGGGAGAGAGCGGGGCAGTGGGATTAGTTTGGGATTGATACAGGACTATGTGGAGAGAGCGGTGCAGTGGGATTAGTTTGGGGATTGATACAGGACTATGGGGAGAGAGCGGGGCAGTGGGATTAATTTGGGGATTGATACAGGACTATGGGGAGAGAGCGGGGCAGTGGGAGTAGTTTGGGGATTGATACAGGACTATGGGGAGAGAGCGGGGCAGTTGGATTAGTTTGGGATTGATACAGGGCTATGGGGAGAGAGCGGGGCAGTGGGATTAGTTTGGGATTGATACAGGGCTATGTGGAGAGAGCGGTGCAGTGGGATTAGTTTGGGGATTGATACAGGACTATGGGGAGAGAGCGGGGCAGTGGGATTAGTTTGGGGATTGATACAGGACTATGGGGAGAGAGCGGGGCAGTGGGATTAGTTTGGGATTGATATAGGACTATGTGGAGAGAGCGGTGCAGTGGGATTAGTTTGGGATTGATATAGGACTATGTGGAGAGAGCGGAGCAGTGGGATTAGTTTGGGATTGATACAGGACTATGTGGAGAGAGCGGGGCAGTGGGATTAGTGTGGAGATTGATACAAGGCTATGGGGAGAGAGCGGGGCAGTGGGATTAGTTTGGGGATTGATACAAGGCTATGGGGAGAGAGCGGGGCAGTGGGATTAGTTTGGGGATTGATACAGGACTATGTGGAGAGAGCGGGGCAGTGGGATTAGTTTGTGGATTGATGCAGGACTATGTGGAGAGAGCGGGGCAGTGGGATTAGTTTGGAGATTGATACAGGTCTATGAGGAGAGAGCGGGGCAGTGGGATTAGTTTGGGGATTGATACAGGACTATGGGGAGAGAGCGGGGCAGTGGGATTAGTTTGGGGATTGATACAGGACTATGAGGAGAGAGCGGGGCAGTGGGATTAGTTTGGGGATTGATACAGGACTATGGGGAGAGAGCGGGGCAATGGGATTAGTTTGGGGATTGATACAGGACTATGGGGAGAGAGCGGGGCAGTGGGATTAGTTTGGAGATTGATACAGGACTATGGGGAGAGAGCGGGTCAGTGGGATTAGTTTGGGGATTGATACAGGACTATGAGGAGAGAGCGGGGCAGTGGGATTAGTTTGGAGATTGATACAGGACTATGGGGAGAGAGCGGGGCAGTGGGATTAGTTTGGGGATTGATACAGGACTATGGGGAGAGAGCGGGGCAGTGGGATTAGTTTGGGGATTGATACAGGACTATGGGGAGAGAGCGGGGCAGTGGGATTAGTTTGGAGATTGATACAAGGCTATGGGGAGAGAGCGGGGCAGTGGGATTCGTTTGGAGATTGATACAAGGCTATGGGGAGAGAGCGCGGCAGTGGGATTAGTTTGGAGATTGATACAAGGCTATGGGGAGAGAGCGGGGCAGTGGGATTAGTTTGGGGATTGATACAGGACTATGGGGAGAGAGCGGGGCAGTGGGATTAGTTTGGGGATTGATACAGGACTATGGGGAGAGAGCGGGGCAGTGGGATTAGTTTGGGGATTGATACAGGGCTATGGGGAGAGAGCGGGGCAGTGGGATTAGTTTGGGGATTGATACAGGACTATGGGGAGAGAGCGGGGCAGTGGGATTAGTTTGCGGATTGATACAGGACTATGGGGAGAGAGCGGGGCAGTGGGATTAGTTTAGGATTGATAGAGGACTATGTGGAGAGAGCGGGGCAGTGGGATTAGTTTGGGGATTGATACAGGGCTATGGGGAGTGAGCAGGGCATTGGAATTTGTTTGGAATTGATACAGGACTATGGGGAGAGAGCGGGGCAGTGGGATTAGTTTGGGGATTGAAACAGGGCTATGGGGAGAGAGCGGGGCAGTGGGAATAGTTTAGGGATTGATACAGGGCTATGTGGAGAGAGCGGTGCAGTGGGATTAGTTTGGGGATTGATACAGGGCTATGGGGAGAGAGCGGGGCAGTGGGATTAGTTTGGGGATTGATACAGGACTATGTGGAGAGAGCGGTGCAGTGGGATTAGTTTGGGGATTGATACAGGGCTATGGGGAGAGAGCGGGGCAGTGGGATTAGTTTGAGGATTGATACAGGACTATGGGGAGAGAGCGGGGCAGTGGGATTAGTTTGAGGATTGATACAGGACTATGGGGACAGAGCGGGGTCGTGGGATTAGTTTGGAGATTGATACAGGTCTATGGGGAGAGAGCGGTGCAGTGGGATTAGTTTGGGGATTGATACAGGACTATGGGGAGAGAGCGGGGCAGTGGGATTAGTTTGTGGATTGATGCAGGACTATGGGGAGAGAGCGGGACAGTGGGATTAGTTTGGAGATTGATACAGGACTATGGGGAGAGAGCGGGGCAGTGGGATTAGTTTGGAGATTGATACAGGACTATGGGGAGAGAGCGGTGCAGTGGGATTAGTTTGAGGATTGATACAGGACTATGGGGACAGAGCGGGGCAGTGGGATTAGTTTGGAGATTGATACAGGACTATGGGGAGAGAGCGGGGCAGTGGGATTAGTTTGGAGATTGATACAGGACTATGGGGAGAGAGCGGGGCAGTGGGATTAGTTTGGAGATTGATACAGGACTATGGGGAGAGAGCGGGGCAGTGGGATTAGTTTGTGGATTGATGCAGGACTATGGGGAGAGAGCGGGACAGTGGGATTAGTTTGGAGATTGATACAGGGCTATGGGGAGAGAGCGGGGCAGTGGGATTAGTTTGTGGATTGATGCAGGACTATGGGGAGAGAGCGGGACAGTGGGATTAGTTTGGAGATTGATACAGGTCTATGGGGAGAGAGCGGTGCAGTGGGATTAGTTTGGGGATTGATACAGGACTATGGGGAGAGAGCGGGGCAGTGGGATTAGTTTGTGGATTGATACAGGACTATGGGGAGAGAGCGGGGCAGTGGGATTAGTTTGGAGATTGATACAGGACTATGGGGAGAGAGCGGGGCAGTGGGATTAGTTTGGAGATTGATACAGGACTATGGGGAGAGAGCGGGGCAGTGGGATTAGTTTAGGGATTGATACAGGACTATGGGGAGTGAGCGGGGCAGTGGGAGTAGTTTGGGGATTGATACAGGACGATGGGGAGAGAGCGGGACAGTGGGATTAGTTTGGGGATTGATACAGGACTATGGGTAGAGAGCGGGGCAGTAGGATTAGTTTGTGGATTGCTGCAGGACTATGGGGAGAGAGTGGGGCAGTGGGATTAGTTTGGGGATTGATACAGGACTATGTGGAGAGAGCGGGGCAGTGGGATTAGTTTGGGGATTGATACAGGACTATGGGTAGAGAGCGGGGCAGTGGGATTAGTTTGTGGATTGATGCAGGACTATGGGGAGAGAGTGGGGCAGTGGGATTAGTTTGGGGATTGATACAGGACTATGGCGAGAGATCGGGGCACTGGGATTAGTTTGGGGATTGATGCAGGACTATTGGGAGAGAGCGGGACAGTGGGATTAGTTTAGGGATTGATACAGGACTTTGGGGAGAGAGCGGGGCAGTGGGATTAGTTTGGGGATTGATACAGGGCTGTGGGGAGAGAGCGGGGCAGTGGGATTAGTTTGGGGATTGATACAGGGCTATAGGGAGAGAGCGGGGCAGTGGGATTAGTTTGGGGATTGATACAGGACTATGGGGAGAGAGTGGGGCAGTGGGATTAGTTTGGGGATTGATACAGGGCTATGGGGAGAGAGCGGGGCAGTGGGATTAGTTTGGAGATTGATACAGAACTATGGGGAGAGAGCGGGACAGTGGGATTAGTTTGGGGATTGATACAGGGCTATGGGGAGAGAGCGGGGCAGTGGGATTAGTTTAGGATTGATACAGGCCTATGTGGAGAAGCAGAGCAGTGGGATTAGTTTGGGATTGATACAGGACTATGTGGAGAGAGCGGGGCAGTGGGATTAGTTTGGGGATTGATATAGGGCTATGGGGAGAGAGCGGGGCAGTGGGATTAGTTTGGGGATTGATACAGGACTATGGGGAGAGAGCGGGAGAGTGGGATTAGTTTGGGGATTGATACAGGGCAATGGGGAGAGAGCGGGGCAGTGGGATTAGTTTGGGGATTGATACAGGACTATGGGGATAGAGCGGGGCAGTGGGATTAGTTTGGGGATTGATACAGGACTATGGGGAGAGAGCGGGGCAGTGGGATTAGTTTGGGGATTGATACAGGGCTATGGGGAGAGAGCGGGGCAGTGGGATTAGTTTGAGGATTGATACAGGACTATGGGGAGAGAGCGGGGCAGTGGGATTAGTTTAGGATTGATACAGGACTATGTGGAGAGAGCGGGGCAGTGGGATTAGTTTGGGGATTGATACAGGACTGTGGGGAGAGAGCGGGGCAGTGGGATTAGTTTGGAGATTGATACAGGACTATGGGGAGAGAGCGGGGCAGTGGGATTAGTTTGGAGATTGATACAGGACTATGGGGAGAGAGCGGGGCAGTGGGATTAGTTTGGAGATTGATACAGGACTATGGGGAGAGAGCGGGGCAGTGGGATTAGTTTGGAGATTGATACAGGACTATGGGGAGAGAGCGGTGCAGTGGGATTAGTTTGGGGATTGATACAGGACTAAGGGGAGAGAGCGGGACAGTGGGATTAGTTTAGGGATTGATACAGGAGTATGGGGAGAGAGCGGGGCAGTGGGATTAGTTTAGGGATTGATACAGGACTATGGGGAGAGAGCGGGGCAGTGGGATTAGTTTGGGGATTGATGCAGGACTATGGGGAGAGAGTGGGGCAGTGGGATTAGTTTGGGGATTGATACAGGACTATGTGGAGAGAGCGGGGCAGTGGGATTAGTTTGGGGATTGATACAGGACTATGGGTAGAGAGCGGGGCAGTGGGATTAGTTTGTGGATTGATGCAGGACTATGGGGAGAGAGTGGTGCAGTGGGATTAGTTTGGGGATTGATACAGGACTATGGCGAGAGAGCGGGGCAGTGGGATTAGTTTGGGGATTGATGCAGGACTATGGGGAGAGAGCGGGACAGTGGGATTAGTTTAGGGATTGATACAGGACTATGGGGAGAGAGCGGGGTAGTGGGATTAGTTTGGGGATTGATACAGTACTATGGGGAGAGAGCGGGGCAGTGGGATTAGTTTGGGGATTAATACAGGTCTATGAGGAGAGAGCGGGGCAGTGGGATTAGTTTGGGGATTGATACAGGGCTATGGGGAGAGAGCGGGGCAGTGGGATTAGTTTGGGGATTGATACAGGACTGTGGGGAGAGAGCGGGGCAGTGGTATTAGTTTGGGGATTGATACATGACTATGCGGAGAGAGCGGGGCAGTGGGATTAGTTTAGGATTGATAGAGGACTATGTGGAGAGAGCGGGGCAGTGGGATTAGTTTGGGGATTGATACAGGGCTATGGGGAGAGAGCGGGGCAGTGGGATTAGTTTGGGGATTGATACAGGGCTATGGGGAGAGAGCGGGGCAGTGGGATTTGTTTGGGATTGATACAGGACTATGGGGAGAGAGCGGGGCAGTGGAAATAGTTTGGGGATTGATACAGGGCTATGGGGAGAGAGCGGGACAGTGGGATTAGTTTGGGGATTGATACAGGGCTATGGGGAGTGAGCGGGGCAGTGGGATTAGTTTAGGATTGATACAGGACTATGTGGAGAGAGCGGGGCAGTGGGATTAGTTTGGGGATTGATACAGGGCTATGGGGAGAGAGCGGGGCAGTGGGATTAGTTTGGGGATTGATAGAGGACTATGTGGAGAGAGCGGGGCAGTGGGATTAGTTTGGGGATTGATACAGGGCTATGGGGAGTGAGCAGGGCATTGGGATTTGTTTGGGATTGATACAAGACTATGGGGAGTGAGCGGGGCAGTGGGATTAGTTTAGGATTGATACAGGACTATGGGGAGAGAGTGGGGCAGTGGGATTAGTTTGGGGATTGATACAGGACTATGGGGAGAGAGCGGGGCAGTGGGATTAGTTTGGGGATTGATGCAGGACTATGGGGAGAGAACGGGGCAGTGGGATTAGTTTGGAGATTGATACAGGACTATGGGGAGAGAGCGGGGCAGTGGGATTAATTTGGAGATTGATACAGGACTGTGGGGAGAGAGCGGGGCAGTGGGATTAGTTTGGCGATTGATACAGGGCTATGGGGAGTGAGCGGGGCAGTGGGATTAGTTTGGGGATTGATACAGGACTATGTGGAGAGAGCGGAGCAGTGGGATTAGTTTGGGATTGATATAGGACTATGTGGAGAGAGCGGAGCAGTCGCATTAGTTTGGGATTGATATAGGACTATGTGGAGAGAGCGGGGCAGTGGGATTAGTTTGGGGATTGATACAGGGCTATGGGGAGAGAGCGGGGCAGTGGGATTATTTTGGGGATTGATACAGGACTATGGGGAGAGAGCGGGGCAGTGGGATTAGTTTGGGGATTGATACAGGACTATGGGGAGCGAGCAGGGCAGTGGGATTAGTTTGGGGATTGATACAGGACTATGGGGCGAGAGCGGGACAGTGGGATTAGTTTAGGGATTGATACAGGACTATGGGGAGAGAGCGGGGCAGTGGGATTAGTTTAGGGATTGATACAGGACTATGGGGAGAGAGCGGGGCAGTGGGATTAGTTTGTGGATTGATGCAGGACTATGTGGAGAGAGCGGGGCAGTGGGATTAGTTTGGAGATTGATACAGGGCTATGGGGAGAGAGTGGGGCAGTGGGATTAGTTTGGGGATTGATACAGGACTATGTGGAGAGAGCGGGGCAGTGGGATTAGTTTGGAGATTGATACAGGGCTATGGGGAGAGAGCGGGGCAGTGGGATTAGTTTGGAGATTGATACAGGACTATGGGGAGAGAGTGGGGCAGTGGGATTAGTTTGGGGATTGATACAGGACTATGTGGAGAGAGCGGGGCAGTGGGATTAGTTTGGAGATTGATACAGGGCTATCGGGAGAGAGCGGGGCAGTGGGATTAGTTTGGGGATTGATACAGGACAATGGGGAGAGAGTGGGGCAGTGGGATTAGTTTGGGGATTGATACAGGACTATGGGGAGAGAGTGGGGCAGTGTGATTAGTTTGGGGATTGATACAGGACTATGGGGAGAGAGTGGGGCAGTGGGATTAGTTTGGGGATTGATACAGGACTATGTGGAGAGAGCGGGGCAGTGTGATTAGTTTGGGGATTGATACAGGACTATGGGGAGAGAGTGGGGCAGTGTGATTAGTTTGGGGATTGATACAGGACTATGGGGAGAGAGTGGGGCAGTGGGATTAGTTTGGGGATTGATACAGGACTATGAGGAGAGAGCGGGGCAGTGGGATTAGTTTGGAGATTGATACAGGGCTATGGCGAGAGAGCGGGGCAGTGGGATTAGTTTGGAGATTGATACAGGACTATGGGGAGAGAGCGGGGCAGTGGGATTAGTTTGGGGATTGATACAGGACTATGGGGAGAGAGCGGGGCAGTGGGATTAGTTTGTGGATTGATGCAGGAGTATGGAGAGAGAGCGGGGCAGTGGGATTAGTTTGGGGATTGATACAGGACTATGGGGAGAGAGCGGGGCAGTGGGATTAGTTTGGGGATTGATACAGGGCTATGGGGAGAGAGCGGGGCAGACAGGGAGAGGGAGAGTGACAGAGAGAGTCAGAGAGAGAGGGAAGTATAGAGACAGATAGGGTGAGAGAGAGTGATACAGAGAGAGACAAAGAGAGAGAGGTAGAGACAGACAGAGAGAGCCAGAAAAAGAGAAAGACAGTGATAGAGAGAGAGAGAAAGAGACAGAGACAGAGTGAGTGAACGAGACAGAGAGAGATAGAGACAGAGAGAGTGAGTGTGACAGAGTGAGAATGGCAAAGTGTGTCAGCGAGAGGGAGAGAGAGACAGTCAAAGTTAGAGAGAGATAGGGAGAGAGAGAGAGTTCCAGAGAGACACGGAGAGAGAGAGAGACAGAGAGAGAGACAGAGTTACTGAGAGAGAGATAAGGAGAGAGAGAGGAGCACTGAGGGAGGGACAGAGAGAGAGAAAGAGATGAAAAGAGACAGGAGAGAGAGACAGAGTGAGAAACACAGAGACACAGTGAGAGAGAAAGGCAGAGAGAGAGAGGAAGGGAGAGAGAGAGAGGGATAGAGAGAGGGATAGTAAGAGAGGGATAGAGAGAGAGAGAGAGTCAGAGAGAGAAAGAAAGACAGCGTGAGAGAGAGACAGAGAGAAAGAGAGAGAGAGAGAGAGAGAGAAGACAGAGAGAGAGAGAGAAAGACAGCGAGACAGATAGACAGAGAGAGAGAGAGAGATAGAGACAGCTAAATAGAGCGAGAGAGAGACAGAGAGCGAGAGAGAGAGAAAGCGAGAGGGAGAGAGGGAGACAGGAAAACAGACAGAAAGATGGTGAGAGAGACAGAGAGAGAGACAGAGGGAGAGACAAAGAGAGAAAGAAAGACAGACAGAGAGAGAGAGAGATAGAGACAACTAGATAGAGCGAGAGAGCGAGAGAGAGAGAAAGAGAGAGGGAGAGAGGGAGACAGGAAGACAGACAGAGAGATGGTGAGAGAGAGAGACAGAGAGAGAGAGAGACAGAGAGCGAGTGAGAGAGAGAGAGCGAGCGAGTCAGAGAATGAGAGACAAAGACAGAGAGGTAGAGAGAAAAAATACAGAGAGAGAGAAACACAGAAATTGAGACAGAGAGATAGAAACACAGAGACAGAAAGAGAGAGATAGAGAGATAGTCAGAGAGAGACAGAGATTGATAGAGAGAGAGAGAGGGAAAGATAGAGATATAGACAAGGAGAGATACAGAGAGAGAGAGAGAGAGACAGAGCAAGAGGGAGAGGGAGGCAGAGAGAGAGGGAAAGACAGAGCGAGAGAGAAACAGAGACGGAGAGAGAGTGCGATAGGGAGCTAGACAGAGAAAGACAGGGAGAGACAGTAAGACAGAGAGAGAGAGACTGAGCGAGAGAGACAGAGCGAGAGAGAGAGAGAGAGACAGAGAGAGAGACAGAAGAGAGGGAGACAGAGAGCGAGGGAGAGAGGGAGAACGAGAGAGAGACAGAGAGAGGGCGAGACAGACTGGAAGACAGAGAAAGACAGAGAGATAGAGAGAGAGACCCAGAGAGAGAGAGGAAAAGAGACAGACAGAGCGAGTGAGAGAGAGAGAGAGAGAGAGAGCGAGAGCTAGAAACAGATAGAGACATAGAGATATATAGAGAGGGAAAGAGATACAGAGACAGAGAGAGAGAGAGGGAGAGACAGACAGAGAGAGAGAGAGGGAGAGATATACAGAGAAAGAGACAGACATACAGACAGAGAGATACAGAGAGGGAGAGACACTTAGACAGGGAGAGAGAGACTGAGAGAGAGGCAGAGAGGAAGAGAGAGAGAGAGACAGATAGAGTCAGAGAGAGAGGGACAGAGAGGGTCAGAGAGAGAGAGACACACATTAACAGAGAGTGAGAGAGAGAGACAGAGAGAGAGAGAGAGGGAGAGATATACAAAGAAAGAGACAGACATACAGACAGAGAGATGCAGAGAGGGAGAGACACTTAGACAGGGAGAGAGAGACTGAGAGAGAGGCAGAGAGGAAGAGAGAGAGAGAGACAGATAGAGTCAGAGAGAGAGAGACAGAGAGAGAGGCAGAGAGAGAGAGAGAGACGCACTAACAGAGAGTGAGAGACAGAAAGGGAGAGAGAGAGAGAGACAGAGAGAGTCAGAGATAGAGAAAGACAGAGAGCGAGAGAGACAGACAGAGAGAGTGAGTGTGACAGAGAGAGAGAGAGAGAGAGAGAGGCAGAGAGTGTCAGAGAGAGGGGGAGAGAGACAGACAGAGAGAGAGGGATAGAGAGAGATAGGGAGAGTGAGTGAGAGAGAGAGAGAGAGACAGAAATAGTAAGAGAGACAGAGAGAGAGTGAGGGGAACAGAGGGAGGGACAGAGAGAGAGAGACAGTGAGAGAGAAAGAGAGACCGAGAGAGAGAAAGAGATGAAAAGTGACAGGAGAGAGATACAGAGAGTCAGAGAGACAGGCTGCAATATGTCAGGGTACTTTTCAATCAAGGACACATCAGAATGGGAATGAGAGACAGGGAGAGAGAAAAAGAGAGGTGGACAGGGAGAAGCAGTGAGAGAATTTGGGATAGAGAGAGCGTGTTACAGAAAAGGGAAAGAAAGAGAGAGATCGGAAATGGACAGCAGCACAGACAGAGTAAAAAGTGAAAGAGAGAGAGATGGATAGAAATTGGGAGCGAGGGAGAGAGTGAGGGAGCAAGACGGAGAGAGGGTGACAGAGAGACTGACAGAGAGCGAGAGTGAGAGAGGGACAGAGATACAGAGAGGGAGAGAGACAGGGACCCGGAAACAGAGAGCGAGAGAGAGAGAGAAAGGAACAGACAGAGAGAGAGACTGACCGAGAGAAAGTGAGAGGGACAGAGAGAGTTGGGCATTTAATCTCCCTCCACACTGTTCCATCAAACCTCCCTGGGCAGGTACAGGGGGTTAGATACAGAGTAAATCTCCCTCTACACTGTCCCCATCAAACACTCCCAGGGCAGGTACAGGGGGTTAGATACAGAGTAAAGCTCCCTCTACACTGTCCCATCAAACACTCCCAGGGCAGGTACAGGGGGTTAGATACAGAGTAAAGCTCCCTCTACACTGTCCCCATCAAACACTCCCAGGGCAGGTACATGGGGTTAGATACAGAGTAAAGCTCCCTCTACACTGTCCCATCAAACACTCCCAGGGCAGGTACAGGGGATTAGATACAGAGTAAAGCTCCCTCTACACTGTCCCATCAAACACTCCCAGGGCAGGTACACCTTTAAGCAGCTAACGTTAAATTAGAGAGTAGTCGGTCTCTGTAATCAATCTCGCAGTGTTAACATAAAATGGCGACCATTAACAAATGTAAAATGGATGTTTGAAGTTCGGTATGTGCATTGTCACTGTGGTTCAGGGAGAGCTTCAGAGAGACAGAGAGAGAGAGAGAGGGAGATATACAGAGAAAGAGACAGACATACAGACAGAGAGAGACAGAGAGACAGAGAGGGAGAGAGTCAGAGACAGAGAGACAGAGAGAGTCAGAGAGAGAGCGAGAGAGACAGAGAGAGGGATAGAGAGAGAGAGAGAGAGAGAGAGAGAGATGGATGGAGAGAGTCAGAGAGAGAGAGAGAGAGAGACTGAGAGAGTCAGAGAGAGAGAGACAGAGAGAGTCAAAGAGAGAGAGGGAGAGAGAGAGAGAGAGAGAGAGAGACAGAGACAGGGAGAGAGAGATAGTGAGAGAAATAGAGAGAGAGAGAGACAGAGAGAGTCAGAGAGAGAGAGAGAGAGACAGAGAAAGAGACATAGAAAGAGAGACACAAAGAGAGAGAGAGAGAGTGAGAGAGAGACAGAGAGAGTCAGAGAGAGAGAGACAGCGAGAGTCAGAGAGAGAGCGAGACAGAGAGAAACGGAGAGAGTCAGAGAGAGACAGAGAGAGTCAGAGAGAGAGAGTTAGGGGGATAGAGAGAGATAGGGAGAGAGAGAGTGATACAGAGAGGGTCAAAGAGAGATAGAGAGAGACAGAGAGTCAGAGAGAGAGAGAGACGGAGAGAGAGAGAGACGGTGAGAGTCAGAGAGAGAGAGAGACAGAGAGAGTCAGAGAGAGAGAGTTCGGGGGATAGAGAGAGATAGGGAGGGAGAGAGTGATACAGAGAGAGACAAAGAGAGAGAGGGAGAGACAGACAGAGAGAGCCAGAGAAAGAGAGACAGAGAGAGAGAGACAGAGAGAGAGAGAGACAGAGAGGGAGAAAGAGAGAGAGACAGAGAGAGTCAGAGAGAGAGAGACAGAGAGAATCAAAGACAGAGAGGGAGAGACAGAGAGAGAGACAGAGAAAGAGACATAGAAAGAGAGACACAGAGAGAGAGAGAGAGTGAGAGAGAGAGACAGAGAGGGAGAGAGAGAGAGATAGAGAGTGACAAGAGAGTGAGAGAGAGACAGAGAGAGTCAGAGAGAGAGAGAGACAGAGAGAGTCAACGGCAGAGAGGGAGAGACAGAGAGAGACAGAAAGAGTCAGAGAGAGAGAGAGACAGAGAGAGTCAACGGCAGAGAGGGAGAGAGAGAGAGAGAGACAGAGAAGGAGACATAGAAAGAGAGACACAGAGAGTGAGAGAGAGAGAGAGAGAGAGACAGAGAGGGAGAGAGAGAGAGATAGAGAGTGACAAGAGAGTGAGAGAGAGACAGAGAGAGTCAGAGATAGAGAGAGAGAGCGAGACAGAGAGAGACGGAGAGAGTCAGAGAGAGAGAGAGACGGAGAGAGTCAGAGAGAGAGAGACAGAGAGAGTCAGAGAGAGACAGAGGGAGAGTCAGAGAGAGAGAGAGACGGATAGAGTCAGAGAGAGAGAGTCAGAGAGAGAGAGAGAGAGAGAGAGACAGAGAGAGACACAGAAAGTGAGAGAGAGAGATAGGGAGAGAGAGAGTGATACAGAGAGAGTCAAAGAGAGAGAGGGAGAGACAGACAGAGAGAGCCAGAGAAAGAGAGAGACAGAGAGATTGAGTGTGACAGAGAGAGAGTGGCAGAGAGTGTCAGAGAGAGGGAGAGAGAGAGAGACAGAGTTAGTGAGAGAGAGATAAAGAGAGAGAGAGAGGGGCACAGAGAGAGGGACAGAGAGAGAGAAAGAGATGAAAAGAGAGAGTAGAGAGAGACAAAGAGACAGAGAGAGAAACTCAGAGATACAGAGAGAGAGAAAGGCAGAGAGAGAGAGGAAGCAAGAGAGAGAGAGGGATAGAGAGAGAGGGATCGAGAGAGATGGATAGAGAGAGAGACAGAAAGAAAGTCAGAGTGAGAGAGAGACAGACAGAGTGAGAGAGAGAGACAAGACAGAGAGAGAGAGAGAGACAGAGAGAGAAAGCCAGCGAGACAGATAAACAGAGAGAGAGAGATAAAGATAGATAGTGAGAGAGAAAGAGGGAGGCAAAGAGAGGGAAAATTAGTGAGAGAGAAACAGAGATGGAGAGAGCGAGCGATAGGGAGCTAGACAGAGAAAGACAGAGAGAGACAGAAAGACAGAGAGAGAGAGAGAGAGAGACACAGAGAGAGAGAGAGGAAAAGAGACAGACAGAGCGAGTGAGAGAGAGAGAGAGAGAGAGAGCTAGAAACAGATAGAGACATAGAGATATATAGAGAGGGAAAGAGATAGAGAGAGAGAGAGACCGAGAGAGACAGAGAGAGAACTAGTTTGTGGATTGATACAGGACTATGGGGAGAGAGCGGGGCAGTGGGATTAGTTTGGGGATTGATACAGGACTATGGGGAGAGAGCGGGGCAGTGGGATTAGTTTGGGGATTGATACAGGGCTATGAGGAGAGAGCGGGGCAGTGGGATTAGTTTGGGGATTGATACAGGGCTATGAGGAGAGAGCGGGGCAGTGGGATTAGTTTGGGGATTGATACAGGACTATGGGGAGAGAGCGGGTCAGTGGGATTAGTTTGGGGATTGATACAGGGCTATGGGGAGAGAGCGGGGCAGACAGGGAGAGGGAGAGTGACAGAGAGAGTCAGAGAGAGAGGGAAGTATAGAGAGAGAGTGATACAGAGAGAGACAAAGAGAGAGAGGTAGAGACAGACAGAGAGAGCCAGAAAAAGAGAAAGACAGTGACAGAGAGAGAGACAGAGAGAGAGAGACAGAGAGAAAGAGACAGAGACAGAGTGAGTGAATGAGACAGAGAGAGATAGAGACAGAGAGAGTGAGTGTGACAGAGTGAGAATGGCAGAGAGTGTCAGTGAGAGGGAGAGAGAGACAGTCAAAGTTAGAGAGAGATAGGGAGAGAGAGAGAGTTACAGAGAGACACGGAGAGAGAGAGAGAGACAGAGAGAGAGACAGAGTTACTGAGAGAGAGATAAGGAGAGAGAGAGGGGCACAGAGGGAGGGACAGAGAGAGAGAAAGAGATGAAAAGAGACAGGAGAGAGAGACAGAGTGAGAAACACAGAGACACAGTGAGAGAGAAAGGCAGAGAGAGAGAGGAAGGGAGAGAGAGAGAGGGATAGAGAGAGGGATAGTAAGAGAGGGATAGAGAGAGAGAGAGAGTCAGAGAAAGAAAGACAGCGTGAGAGAGAGACAGAGTGAGAGAGAGAGAGAGAGAGAGAGCAGACAGAGAGAGAGAGAGAGAGAAAGACAGCGAGACAGATAGACAGAGAGAGAGAGAGAGAGAGAGATAGAGACAGCTAGATAGAGCGAGAGAGAGACAGAGAGCGAGAGAGAGAGAAAGCGAGAGGGAGAGAGGGAGACAGGAAGACAGACAGAGAGATGGTGAGAGAGAGACAGAGAGAGAGACAGAGGGAGAGACAGAGAGAGAAAGAAAGACAGACAGAGAGAGAGAGAGATAGAGACAACTAGATAGAGCGAGAGAGCGAGAGAGAGAGAAAGCGAGAGGGAGAGAGGGAGACAGGAAGACAGACAGAGAGATGGTGAGAGAGAGACAGAGAGAGAGAGAGACAGAGAGCGAGTGAGAGAGAGAGACAGAGAATGAGAGACAAAGACAGAGAGGTAGAGAGAAAAAATACAGAGAGAGAGAAACACAGAAATTGAGACAGAGAGATAGAAACACAGAGACAGAAAGAGAGAGATAGAGAGATAGTCAGAGAGAGACAGAGATTGATAGAGAGAGAGAGGGAAAGACAGAGATATAGCCAGGGAGAGATACAGAGAGAGAGAGAGAGAGACAGAGCAAGAGGGAGAGGGAGGCAGAGAGAGAGGGAAAGACTGAGCGAGAGAGAAACAGAGACGGAGAGAGAGTGCGATAGGGAGCTAGACAGAGAAAGACAGGGAGAGACAGTAAGACAGAGAGAGAGAGACTGAGCGAGAGAGACAGAGCGAGAGAGAGAGAGAGAGACAGAAGAGAGGGAGACAGAGAGCGAGGGAGAGAGGGAGAACGAGAGAGAGACAGAGAGAGGGCGAGACAGACTGGAAGACAGAGAAAGACAGAGAGATAGAGAGAGAGACCCAGAGAGAGAGAGGAAAAGAGACAGACAGAGCGAGTGAGAGAGAGAGAGAGAGAGAGAGCGAGAGCTAGAAACAGATAGAGACATAGAGATATATAGAGAGGGAAAGAGATACAGAGACAGAGAGAGAGAGAGAGAGAGAGACAGAGAGAGAGAGAGGGAGAGATATACAGAGAAAGAGACAGACATACAGACAGAGAGATGCAGAGAGGGAGAGACACTTAGACAGGGAGAGAGAGACTGAGAGAGAGGCAGAGAGGAAGAGAGAGAGAGAGACAGATAGAGTCAGAGAGAGAGAGACAGAGAGGGTCAGAGAGAGAGAGAGACACACACTAACAGAGAGTGAGAGACAGAAAGGGAGAGAGAGAGAGAGAGACAGAGAGAGTCAGAGATAAAGACAGAGAGCGAGAGAGACAGACAGAGAGAGTGAGTGTGACAGAGAGAGAGAGAGAGAGGCAGAGAGTGTCAGAGAGAGGGGGAGAGAGACAGACAGAGAGAGAGGGATAGAGAGAGATAGGGAGAGTGAGAGAGAGAGAGAGAGAGAGACAGAAATAGTGAGAGAGACAGAGAGAGAGTGAGGGGAACAGAGGGAGGGACAGAGAGAGAGAGAAAGTGAGAGAGAAAGAGAGACCGAGAGAGAGAAAGAGATGAAAAGTGACAGGAGAGAGATACAGAGAGAAACTCAGAGACACAGAGAGAGAGAGAGAGGGAGGGAGTGAGAGAGAGGGATAGAGAGAGAGGGATAGAGAGAGAGGGATAGAGAGAGAGACAAAGAGAGAGAGAGACAGAGAGACAGAGAGAGAGAGATAGGGAATGAATGAGACACAGAGAGAGAGAGAGACAGACAGAGAGAGGGACAGAGAGAAAGACAGAGAAGTAGAGAGAGACAGAGAGAGGGACAGAGAGAGGTAGAGCGAAACAGACAGAGAGAAAGGGGGATAGAAAGAGAGAGGGAGAGAGGGACAGAGAGAGAGAGACGAGAGAGAGAGAGGGACAGAGAGAGAGAGACGAGAGAGAGAGAGAGAGAGAGAGAGTGAGAGAGACAGTGAGAGAGAGAGAGAGAGAGAGATGGAGAGAGACAGAGAGGGACAGAGAGAGAGAGACAGAGCGAGAGAGAGAAAGATGGAAAGAGACAGGAGAGAGACAGAGAGAGAAACTCAGAGACACAGAGAGAGAGAAAGACAGAGAGAGAAACAGATAAAGAGAGAGGGGGACAGAGAGATAGAGACAGAGAAAGATAGACAGAGAGTGAGAAAATGAGAGAGTGAGAGAGATAGAGAGAGAGAGAGACAGAGAGTTATATATATATATAGAGAGAGAGGGGGACAGAGAGAGAGAGTGATGGAAAATGCAGCAGAGAGACAGAGAGAGAAAGAGGGGAATAGAGAGAGAGAGGGATAGGGAGAAAGAGGGAGAGAGACAGAAAGAGAAAGAGAAACACAGGGAAAGAGAGAGAGAGAGAGAGAGACAGAGAGATAGAGAGTGTAGGACAGAGAGAGAGAGAGGCACAGAGAGAGAGAGGGAGAGAGAGAGGGAGATAGGGAGAAGGACAGAGAGAGGGAAAGAGAGAGGGAGAGAGAGAGAGAGCGAGAGGAACAGAGAGAGGGACAGAGAGAGAGAAAGAGAGAGAAAGAGAGATACAGAGTGAGAGAGAGAGACAGAGAGAGAGAGAGAGATGGAAATAGGGCGAGACAGAGAGAGGGACAGAGTGATAGAGAGGAACAGAGAGAGGGAGAGTGAGAGAGACAGAGAGAGAGAGCAAGAAACGGAGAAAGAGAGAGACAGAGAGACAGAGAGTTAGAGACAGAGAGAGATAGACAGAGAGTGAAAAAATGAGAGAGTGAGAGAGATAGAGAGAGAGATAGAGACAGAGAGTTTTATATATATATATATATAGAGAGAGGGAGACAGAGAGAGGGACAGAGAGAGAGAGTGATGGAAAAATGCGAGAGAGAAAGAGAGGGATAGAGAGAGAGGGGGATGGAAAGAGAGAGGGATAGGGATAAAGAGGGAGAGAGACAGAAAGAGAGAGAGAAACACAGAGAGAGAGAGAGAGAGACAGAGAGATAGAGATTGTAGGACAGAGAGAGAGGCACAGAGAGAGAGAGGGAGATAGGGAGAAGGACAGAGAGAGGGAGAGAGACAGAGAGAGAGCGAGAGGAACAGAGAGAGGGACAGAGAGAGAGAAAGAGCGAGAAAGAGAGATACAGAGTGAGACAGAGACAGAGAGAGAGAGAGAGAGAGAGACAGAAATAGGGCGAGACAGAGAGGGGGACAGAGTGAAAGAGAGGATCAGAGACAGGGAGAGAGACAGAGAGAGAGACAGTGAGAGAGAGCGAGAGGGAGAGAGAGAGTGTGTGTGTGTCTCTCTCTCTCTCTGTCTGTCTCACTTTCTGTATCGATTCTGGGATTGATACAGGACTATGGGGAGAGAGCGGGGCAGTGAGATTAGTTTGGGGATTGATACAGGACTATGGGGAGAGAGCGGGGCAGTGGGATTAGTTTGGGGATTGATCCAGGACTATGGGGAGAGAGCGGGGCAGTGGGATTAGTTTGGAGATTGATACAGGACTATGGGGAGAGAGCGGGGCAGTGAGATTAGTTTGGGGATTGATACAGGACTATGGGGAGAGAGCGGGGCAGTGGGATTAGTTTGGGATTGATACAGGGCTATGGGGAGAGAGCGGGGCAGTGGGATTAGTTTGGGAATTGATACAGGGCTATGGGGAGAGAGCGGGGCAGTGGGATTAGTTTGGGGATTGATACAGGACTATGGGGAGAGAGCGGGGCAGTGGGATTAGTTTGGGGATTGATACAGGACTATGGGGAGAGAGCGGGGCAGTGGGATTAGTTTGGGGATTGATACAGGACTATGGAGAGAGAGCAGGGCAGTGGGATTAGTTTGGGGATTGATACAGGACTATGGGGAGAGAGCGGGGCAGTGGGATTAGTTTGGGGACTGATACAGGACTATGGGGAGAGAGCGGGGCAGTGGGATTAGTTTGGGGATTGATACAGGGCTATGAGGAGAGAGCGGGGCAGTGGGATTAGTTTGAGGATTGATACAGGACTATGGGGAGAGAGTGGGGCAGTGGGATTAGTTTGAGGATTGATACAGGACTATGGGGAGAGAGCGGGGCAGTGGGATTAGTTTGAGGATTGATACAGGACTATGGGGAGAGAGCGGGGCAGTGGGATTAGTTTGGAGATTGATACAGGACTATGAGGAGAGAGTGGGGCAGTGTGATTAGTTTGGGGATTGATACAGGACTATGGGGAGAGAGCGGGGCAGTGGGAGTAGTTTGGGGATTGATACAGGACTATGGGGAGAGAGCGGGGCAGTGGGATTAGTTTGGGATTGATACAGGACTATGGGGAGAGAGCGGGGCAGTGGGATTAGTTTGTGGATTGATACAGGACTATGGGGAGAGAGCGGGACAGTGGGAGTAGTTTGGGGATTGATACAGGGCTATGGGGAGAGAGCGGGGCAGTGGGTTTAGTTTGGGGATTGATACAGGACTATGGGGAGAGAGCGGGGCAGTGGGATTAGTTTGGGGATTGAAACAGGACTATGGGGAGAGAGCGGGGCAGTGGGATTAGTTTGGGGATTGATACAGGACTATGGGGAGAGAGCGGGACAGTGGGATTAGTTTGGAGATTGATACAGGACTATGGGGAGAGAGCGGGGCAGTGAGATTAGTTTGGGGATTGATACAGGACTATGGGGAGAGAGCGGGGCAGTGGGATTAGTTTGGGGATTGATACAGGACTATGGGGAGAGAGCGGGGCAGTGGGATTAGTTTGGGGATTGATACAGGACTATGGGGAGAGAGCGGAGCAGTGGGATTAGTTTGGGGATTGATACAGGACTATGGGGAGAGAGCGGGGCAGTGGGATTAGTTTTGGGATTGATACAGGGCTATGGGGAGAGAGCGGGGCAGTGGGATTAGTTTGGGGATTGATACAGGACTATGGGGAGAGAGCGGGGCAGTGGGATTAGTTTGGGGATTGATACAGGACTATGGGGAGAGAGCGGGGCAGTGGGATTAGTTTGGGGATTGATACACGACTATGGGAAGAGAGCGGGGCAGTGGGATTAGTTTGGGGATTGATACAGGGCTATGGGGAGAGAGCGGGGCAGTGGGATTAGTTTGGGGATTGATACAGGACTATGGGGAGAGAGCGGGGCAGTGGGATTAGTTTGGGGATTGATACAGGACTATGGGGAGAGAGCGGGGCAGTGGGATCAGTTTGGGGATTGATACAGGTCTATGGGGAGAGAGCGGGACAGTGGGATTAGTTTGGGTGAAATTGAGCACCCATTTTACATGAGATGCGTGGTGACCATTTTACACCAGGACACGTGTCTGAGTGATCTGTGATCAAACCTAGTTTGCCTGTCTGGGCTCGGGGCTTTGTGTATTGGTCCCAGTCTCTGGGTCCTTCATGTGTTTGAAGAGTTTGAAGTCAGTCACACCTTGTTGAACCATTTCATTCTTTCAGGGCATTGATGGTAAACAGCTTCAATCCTGTGTATCTGTGAGGGGGCGACACAATCGTATTTACACCTTATTCAAACCAACAAAACTTCTCCATGTCCTGCCCTGTGAAGATATCACACCGTTCCACAAAGCAGCATTGTCTGAATCAGCCTTTGATCCCATATACTGCTCAATCTGAAACACTCAAAGTTTTCAGATGGAGAAACGAGATTTAACCCACACATTCCAAGCCACAATTGGATGGTTAGCAAATCAAAAATGTCCCAGAAATGTGATTTCTTGCTGCGGGTTTAAACAGTCAGGCTGCAATATGTCAGGGTACTTTTCAATCAAGGACACATCAGAATGGGAATGAGAGACAGGGAGAGAGAAAAGAGAGGTGGACAGTGAGAAGCAGTGAGAGAATTTGGGATAGAGAGAGCGTGTTACAGAAAAGGGAAAGAAAGAGAGAGATCGGAAATGGACAGCAGCACAGACAGAGGAAAAAGTGAAAGAGAGATAGATGGATAGAAATTGGGAGCGAGGGAGAGAGTGAGGGAGCAAGACGGAGAGAGGGTGACAGAGAGACTGACAGAGAGCGAGAGAGAGAGAGGGACAGAGATACAGAGAGGGAGAGAGACAGGGACCCGGAAACAGAGAGCGAGAGAGAGGGAAAGGAACAGACAGAGAGAGAGACTGACCGAGAGAAAGTGAGAGGGACAGAGAGAGTTGGGCATTTAATCTCCCTCCACACTTCCATCAAACCTCCCTGGGCAGGTACAGGGGGTTAGATACAGAGTCCCTCTCTCTCGCTCTCTCGTTCAGTCTCCCTGTCTCTCTGTCAGTCTCACTCTCTGTCTGTTCCCCTCTCACTCTCGCTCTCTACACTGTCCCATCAAACACT
>NW_027254528.1:190000-210000 GCF_044704955.1 Pristiophorus japonicus
GAGAGAGACACAGAGAGTGAGAGAGAGAGATAGGGAGAGAGAGAGTGATACAGAGAGAGTCAAAGAGAGAGAGGGAGAGACAGACAGAGAGAGCCAGAGAAAGAGAGAGACAGAGAGAGTGAGTGTGACAGAGAGAGAGTGGCAGAGAGTGTCAGAGAGAGGGAGAGAGAGACAGTCAAAGAGAGAGAGGGACAGAGAGAGATACAGAGAGAGGGAGAGAGAGAGAGACAGAGTTAGTGAGAGAGAGATAAAGAGAGAGAGAGAGGGGCACACAGAGAGGGACAGAGAGAGAGAAAGAGATGAAAAGAGAGAGTAGAGAGAGACAAAGAGACAGAGAGAGAAACTCAGAGATACAGAGAGAGAGAAAGGCAGAGAGAGAGAGGAAGCTAGAGAGAGAGAGGGATAGAGAGAGAGGGATCGAGAGAGATGGATAGAGAGAGAGACAGAAAGAAAGTCAGAGTGAGAGAGAGACAGACAGAGTGAGAGAGAGAGACAAGACAGAGAGAGAGAGAGAGACAGAGAGAGAAAGACAGCGAGACAGATAAACAGAGAGAGAGAGATAAAGATAGATAGTGAGAGAGAAAGAGGGAGGCAAAGAGCGGGGAAATTAGTGAGAGAGAAACAGAGACGGAGAGAGCGAGCGATAGGGAGCTAGACAGAGAAAGACAGAGAGAGACAGAAAGACAGAGCGAGAGAGAGAGAGAGAGAGAGAGAGAGACAGGCACAGAGAGAGAGAGGAAAAGAGACAGACAGAGCGAGTGAGAGAGAGAGAGAGAGAGCTAGAAACAGATAGAGACATAAAGATATATAGAGAGGGAAAGAGATAGAGAGAGAGAGACAGAGAGAGAACTAGTTTGGGGATTGATACAGGACTATGGGGAGAGAGCGGGGCAGTGGGATTAGTTTGGGATTGATACAGGACTATGGGGAGAGAGCGGGGCAGTGGGATTAGTTTGGAGATTGATACAAGGCTATGGGGAGAGAGCGGGACAGTGGGATTAGTTTGGAGATTGATACAAGGCTATGGGGAGAGAGCGGGGCAGTGGGATTAGTTTGGGGATTGATACAGGACTATGGGGAGAGAGCGGGGCAGTGGGATTAGTTTGAGGATTGATACAGGACTATGGGTAGAGAGCGGGGCAGTGGGATTAGTTTGTGGATTGATGCAGGACGATGGGGAGAGAGCGGGGCAGTGGGATTAGTTTGGGGATTGATACAGGACTATGGGGAGAGAGCGGGGCAGTGGGATTAGTTTGGGGATTGATACAGGACTATGGGGAGAGAGCGGGGCAGTGGGATTAGTTTGGGGATTGATACAGGACTATGGGGAGAGAGCGGGGCAGTGGGATTAGTTTGGGGATTGATACAGGACTATGGGGAGAGAGCGGGGCAGTGGGATTAGTTTGGGGATTGATGCAGGACTATGGGGAGAGAGCGGGACAGTGGGATTAGTTTAGGGATTGATACAGGACTTTGGGGAGAGAGCGGGGTAGTGGGATTAGTTTGGGGATTGATACAGGACTGTGGGGAGAGAACGGGGCAGTGGGATTAGTTTGGGGATTAATACAGGGCTATGAGGAGAGAGCGGGGCAGTGGGATTAGTTTGGAGATTGATACAAGGCTATGGGGAGAGAGCGGGGCAGTGGGATTAGTTTGGAGATTGATACAAGGCTATGGGGAGAGAGCGGGGCAGTGGGATTAGTTTGGAGATTGATACAACGCTATGGGGAGAGAGCGGGGCAGTGGGATTAGTTTGGAGATTGATACAAGGCTATGGGGAGAGAGCGGGGCAGTGGGATTAGTTTGGAGATTGATACAAGGCTATGGGCAGAGAGCGGGGCAGTGGGATTAGTTTGGGGATTGATACAGGACTATGGGGAGAGAGCGGGGCAGTGGGATTAGTTTGGGGATTGATACAGGACTATGGGGAGAGAGCGGGGCAGTGGGATTAGTTTGGAGATTGATACAGGGCTGTGGGGAGAGAGCGGGGCAGTGGGATTAGTTTGGGGATTGATACAGGGCTATGGGGAGAGAGCGGGGCAGTGGGATTAGTTTGGGGATTGAAACAGGACTATGGGGAGAGAGCGGGGCAGTGGTATTAGTTTGGGGATTGATACAGGACTCTGGGGAGAGAGCGGGGCAGTGGGATTAGTTTAGGATTGATAACGGGCTATGGGGAGTGAGCAGGGCATTGGAATTTGTTTGGGATTGATACAGGACTATGGGGAGATAGCGGGGCAGTGGGATTAGTTTGGAGATTGATACAGGACTATGGGGAGAGAGTGGGGCAGTGGGATTAGTTTGGGGATTGATACAGGACTATGGGGAGAGAGCGGGACAGTGGGATTAGTTTGTGGATTGATACAGGACTATGTGGAGAGAGCGGAGCAGTGGGATTAGTTTGGGATTGATACAGGGCTATGGGGAGAGAGCGGGACAGTGGGATTAGTTTGGGGATTGATACAGGACTATGTGGAGAGAGCGGTGCAGTGGGATTAGTTTGGGGATTGATATAGGGCTATGGGGAGAGAGCGGGGCAGTGGGATTAGTTTGGGGATTGATACAAGACTATGTGGAGAGAGCGGAGCAGTGGGATTAGTTTGGAGATTGATACAGGACTATGGGGAGAGAGCGGGGCAGTGGGATTAGTTTGATGATGGATACAGGACTATGGGGAGAGAGCGGGGCAGTGGGATTAGTTTGGAGATTGATACAGGACTATGGGGAGAGAGCGGGGCAGTGGGATTAGTTTGGGGATGGATACAGGACTATGGGGAGAGAGCGGGGCAGTGGGATTAGTTTGGAGATTGATACAGGACTATGGGGAGAGAGCAGGGCAGTGGGATTATTTTGGGGATTGATACAGGGCTATGGGGAGAGAGCGGGGCAGTGGGATTAGTTTGAGGACTGATACAGGACTATGGGGACAGAGAGGGGCAGTGGGATTAGTTTGGAATTTGATACAGGACTATGGGGAGAGAGTGGGGCAGTGGGATTAGTTTGGGGATTGATACAGGACTATGTGGAGAGAGCAGGGCAGTGGGATTAGTTAGCGGATTGATACAGGACTATGGGTAGAGAGCGGGGCAGTGGGATTAGTTTGTGGATTGATGCAGGACTATGGGGAGAGAGTGGGGCAGTGGGATTAGTTTGGGGATTGATACAGGACTATGGCGAGAGAGCGGGACAGTGGGATTAGTTTGGGGATTGATACAGGACTATGGGCAGAGAGCGGGACAGTGGGATTAGTTTAGGGATTGATACAGGACTATGGGGAGAGAGCGGGGCAGTGGGATTAGTTTGGGGATTAATACAGGGCTATGAGGAGAGAGCGGGGCAGTGGGATTAGTTTGGAGATTGATACAAGGCTATGGGGAGAGAGCGGGGCAGTGGGATTAGTTTGTAGATTGATACAAGGCTATGGGAAGAGAGCGGGGCAGTGGGATTAGTTTGGGGATTGATACAGGACTATGGGGAGAGAGCGGGGCAGCGGGATTAGTTTGGGGATTGATACAGGACTATGGGGAGAGAGCGGGGCAGTGGGATTAGTTTGGGGATTGATACAGGACTATGGGGAGAGAGCGGGGCAGTGGGATTAGTCTGGGGATTGATACAGGGCTATGGGGAGTGAGCAGTGCATTGGGATTTGTTTGGGATTGATACAGGACTATGGGGAGAAAGCGGGGCAGTGGGATTAGTTTGGGGATTGATACAGGATTATGGGGAGAGAGCGGGGCATTGGGATTTGTTTGGGATTGATACAGGACTATGGGGAGACAGCGGGACAGTGGGATTAGTTTGGGGATTGATACAGGACTGTGGGGAGAGAGCGGGGCAGTGGGATTAGTTTGGGGATTGATACAAGGCTATGGGGAGACAGCGGGGCAGTGGGATTAGTTTGGGGATTGATACAGGACTATGGGGAGAGAGCGGGGCAGTGGGATTAGTTTGGGGATTGATACAGGACTATGGGGAGAGAGCGGGGCAGTGAGATTAGTTTAGGATTGATAGAGGACTATGTGGAGAGAGCGGGGCAGTGGGATTAGTATGGGGATTGATACAGGACTATGGGGAGAGAGCGGGGCAGTGGGATTAGTTTGGGGATTGATACAGGACTATGGGGAGAGAGCGGGACAGTGGGATTAGTTTGGGATTGATACAGGACTATGTGGAGAGAGCGGGACAGTAGGATTAGTTTGGGGATTGATACAGGACTATGGGGAGAGAGCGGGACAGTGGGATTAGTTTAGGGATTGATACAGGACTATGGGGAGAGAGCGGTGCAGTGGGATTAGTTTGGGGATTGATACAGGACTATGGGGAGAGAGCGGGGCAGTGGGATTAGTTTGGAGATTGATACAGGACTATGGGGAGAGAGCGGTGCAGTGGGATTAGTTTGGGGATTGATACAGGACTATGGGGAGAGAGCGGGACAGTGGGATTAGTTTAGGGATTGATACAGGACTATGGGGAGAGAGCGGGGCAGTGGGATTAGTTTAGGGATTGATACAGGACTATGGGGAGAGAGCGGGGCAGTGGGAGTAGTTTGGGGATTGATACAGGACTATGGGGAGAGAGCGGGAAGTGGGATTAGTTTGGGGATTGATACAGGACTACGGGTAGAGAGCGGGGCAGTGGGATTAGTTTGTGGATTGATGCAGGACTATGGGGAGAGAGTGGGGCAGTGGGATTAGTTTGGGGATTGATACAGGACTATGGGTAGAGAGCGGGGCAGTGGGATTAGTTGGTGGATTGATGCAGGACTATGGGGAGAGAGTGGGGCAGTGGGATTAGTTTGGGGATTGATACAGGACTATGGCGAGAGAGCGGGGCAGTGGGATTAGTTTGGGGATTGATGCAGGACTATGGGGAGAGAGCGGGACAGTGGGATTAGTTTGGAGATTGATACAAGGCTGTGGGGAGAGAGTGGGGCAGTGGGATTAGTTTGGGGATTGATGCAGGACTATGGGGAGAGAGCGGGGCAGTGGGATTAGTTTGGAGATTGATACAAGGCTATGGGGTGAGAGCGGGGCAGTGAGATTAGTTTGGAGATTGATACAAGGCTATGGGGAGAGAGCGGGGCAGTGGGATTAGTTTGGGGATTGATACAGGACTATGGGGAGACAGCGGGGCAGTGGGATTAGTTTGGGGATTGATACAGGACTATGGGGAGAGAGCGGGGCAGTGGGATTAGTTTGGGGATTGATACAGGGCTATGGGGAGAGAGCGGGGCAGTGGGATTAGTTTGGGGATTGATACAGGGCTATGGGGAGAGAGCGGGGCAGTGGGATTAGTTTGGGGATTGATACAGGACTATGGGGAGAGAGCGGGGCAGTGGGATTAGTTTGGGGATTGATACAGGACTATGGGGAGAGAGCGGGGCAGTGGTATTAGTTTGGGGATTGATACAGGACTATGGGGAGAGAGCGGGGCAGTGGGATTAGTTTGGGGATTGATACAGGGCTATGGGGAGTGAGCAGGGCATTGGGATTTGTTTGGGATTGATACAGGACTATGGGGAGGGAGCGGGGCAGTGTGATTAGTTTGGGGATTGATACAGGACTATGGGGAGACAGCGGGACAGTGGGATTAGTTTGGGGATTGATACAGGACTGTGGGGAGACAGCGGGGCAGTGGGATTAGTTTGGGGATTGATACAGGACTATGGGGAGAGAGCGGGGCAGTGGGATTAGTTTGGGGATTGATACAGGACTATGGGGAGAGAGCGGGGCAGTGGGATTAGTTTGGGGATTGACACAGGACTATGGGGAGAGAGCGGGGCAGTGGGATTAGTTTGGGGATTGATACAGGACTATGGAGAGAGAGCGGGGCAGTGGGATTAGTTTGGGGATTGATACAGGACTATGGGGAGAGAGCGGGGCAGTGGGATTAGTTTGGGGATTGATACAGGGCTATGGGGAGAGAGCGGGGCAGTGGGATTAGTTTGGGGATTGATACAGGACTATGGGGAGAGAGCGGTGCAGTGGGATTAGTTTAGGATTGATACAGGACTATGTGGAGAGAGCGGAGCAGTGCGATTAGTTTGGGATTGATACAGGACTATTTGGAGACAGCGGGACAGTGGGATTAGTTTGGGGATTGATACAGGACTATGGGTGGAGAGCGGGGCAGTGGGATTAGTTTAGGGATTGATACAGGACTATGGGGAGAGAGCGGGGCAGTGGGATTAGATTAGGGATTGATACAGGACGATGGGGAGAGAGCGGGGCAGTGGGATTAGTTTGGGGATTGATACAGGACTATGGGGAGAGAGCGGGGCAGTGGGATTAGTTTAGGATTGATAGAGGACTATGTGGAGAGAGCGGGGCAGTGGGATTAGTTTGGGGATTGATACAGGGCTATGGGGAGAGAGCGGGACAGTGGGATTAGTTTAGGATTGATACAGGACTAAGTGGAGAGAACGGAGCAGTGGGATTAGTTTGGGATTGATACAGGACTATGTGGAGAGAGCGGTGCAGTGGGATTAGTTTGGGGATTGATACAGGGCTATGGGGAGAGAGCGGGGCAGTGGGATTAGTTTGGGGATTGATACAGGACTATGTGGAGAGAGCGGGGCAGTGGGATTAGTTTGGGATTGATACAGGACTATTTGGAGAGAGCGGTGCAGTGGGATTAGTTTGGGATTGATACAGGACTATTTGGAGAGAGCGGGGCAGTGGGATTAGTTTGGGGATTGATACAGGACTATTGGGATGGAGCGGGGCAGTGGGATTAGTTTGTGGATTGATGCAGGACTATGGGGAGAGAGTGGGGCAGTGGGATTAGTTTGTGGATTGATGCAGGACTATGGGGAGAGAGCGGGGCAGAGGGATTAGATTAGGGATTGATACAGGACTATGGGGAGAGAGCGGGGCAGTGGGATTAGTTTGGGGATTGATACAGGACTATGGGGAGAGAGCGGGACAGTGGGATTAGTTTGGGGATTGATACAGGACTATGGGGAGAGAGCGGGGCAGTGGGATTAGTTTGGGGATTGATACAGGACTATGGGGAGAGAGCGGGGCAGTGGGATTAGTTTGGGGATTGATACAGGACTATGGGGAGAGAGCGGGGCAGTGGGATTAGTTTGGCGATTGATACAGGGCTATGGGGAGAGAGCGGAGCAGTGGGATTAGTTTGTGGATTGATGCAGGACTATGGGGAGAGAGCGGGACAGTGGGATTAGTTTAGGGATTGATACAGGACTATGGGGAGAGAGTGGGGCAGTGGGATTAGATTAGGGATTGATACAGGACTATGGGGAGAGAGCGGGGCAGTGGGATTAGTTTGGGGATTGATACAGGACTATGGGGAGAGAGCGGGGCAGTGGGATTAGTTTGGGGATTGATAGAGGACTATGTGGAGAGAGCGGGGCAGTGGGATTAGTTTGGGGATTGATACAGGGCTATGGGGAGTGAGCAGGGCAGTGGGATTAGTTTGGGGATTGATACAGGGCTATGGGGAGAGAGCGGGGCAGTGGTATTAGTTTGGGGATTGATACAGGACTATGGGGAGAGAGCGGGGCAATGGGATTAGTTTAGGATTGATAGAGGACTATGTGGAGAGAGCGGGGCAGTGGGATTAGTTTCGGGATTGATACAGGGCTATGGGGAGTGAGCAGGGCATTGGGATTTGTTTGGGATTGATACAGGACTATGGGGAGAGAGCGGGGCAGTGGGATTAGTTTGGGGATTGATACAGGGCTATGGGGAGAGAGCGGGGCAGTGGTATTAGTTTAGGATTGATACAGGACTATGGGGAGAGAGCGGGGCAGTGGGATTAGTTTAGGATTGATAGAGGACTATGTGGAGAGAGCGGGGCAGTGGGATTAGTTTGTGGATTGATACAGGACTATGGGTAGAGAGCGGGGCAGTGGGATTAGTTTAGGGATTGATACAGGACTATGGGGAGAGAGCGGGGCTGTGGGATTAGTTTGGGGATTGATACAGGACTATGGGGAGAGAGCGGGACAGTGGGATTAGTTTGGGGATTGATACAGGACTATGGGGAGAGAGCGGGGCAGTGGGATTAGTTTGGGGATTGATGCAGGACTATGGGGAGAGAGCGGGACAGTGGGATTAGTTTAGGATTGATACAGGACTATGGGGAGAGAGCGGGGCAGTGGGATTAGTATGTGGATTGATGCAGGACTATGGGGAGAGAGCGGGACAGTGGGATTAGTTTGGAGATTGATACAGGACTATGGGGAGAGAGCGGTGCAGTGGGATTAGTTTCGGGATTGATACAGGACTATGGGGAGAGAGCGGGGCAGTGGGATTAGTTTGGAGATTGATACAGGACTATGGGGAGAGAGCGGGACAGTGGGATTAGTTTAGGGATTGATACAGGACAATGGGGAGAGAGCGGGGCAGTGGGATTAGTTTGGGGATTGATACAGGACTATGGGGAGAGAGCGGGGCAGTGGGATTAGTTTGGGGATTGATACAGGACTATGGGGAGAGAGCGGGGCAGTGGGATTAGTTTGGGGATTGATACAGGACTATGGGGAGAGCGGGGCAGTGGGATTAGTTTGGGGATTGATACAGGGCTATGGGGAGAGAGCGGGGCAGTGGGATTAGTTTAGGATTGATAGAGGACTATGTGGAGTAAGCGGGGCAGTGGGATTAGTTTGGGGATTGATACAGGGCTATGGGGAGAGAGCGGGGCAGTGGGATTAGTTTAGGATTGATAGAGGACTATGTGGAGAGAGCGGGGCAGTGGGATTAGTTTGGGGATTGATACAGGGCTATGGGGAGTGAGCAGGGCATTGGGATTTATTTGGGATTGATACAGGACTATGGGGAGAGAGCGGGGCAGTGGGATTAGTTTGGGGATTGATGCAGGGCTATGGGGAGAGAGCGGGGCAGTGGGATTAGTTTAGGATTGATACAGGACTATGGGGAGAGAGCGGGGCAGTGGGATTAGTTTGGGGATTGATACAGGACTATGGGGAGAGAGCGGGGCAGTGGGATTAGTTTAGGATTGATAGAGGACTATGTGGAGAGAGCGGGGCAGTGGGATTAGTTTCGGGATTGATACAGGGCTATGGGGAGTGAGCAGGGCATTGGGATTTGTTTGGGATTGATACAGGACTATGGGGAGAGAGCGGGGCAGTGGGATTAGTTTGGGGATTGATACAGGGCTATGGGGAGAGAGCGGGGCAGTGGTATTAGTTTAGGATTGATACAGGACTATGGGGAGAGAGCGGGGCAGTGGGATTAGTTTAGGATTGATAGAGGACTATGTGGAGAGAGCGGGGCAGTGGGATTAGTTTGTGGATTGATACAGGACTATGGGTAGAGAGCGGGGCAGTGGGATTAGTTTAGGGATTGATACAGGACTATGGGGAGAGAGCGGGGCTGTGGGATTAGTTTGGGGATTGATACAGGACTATGGGGAGAGAGCGGGACAGTGGGATTAGTTTGGGGATTGATACAGGACTATGGGGAGAGAGCGGGGCAGTGGGATTAGTTTGGGGATTGATGCAGGACTATGGGGAGAGAGCGGGACAGTGGGATTAGTTTAGGATTGATACAGGACTATGGGGAGAGAGCGGGGCAGTGGGATTAGTATGTGGATTGATGCAGGACTATGGGGAGAGAGCGGGACAGTGGGATTAGTTTGGAGATTGATACAGGACTATGGGGAGAGAGCGGTGCAGTGGGATTAGTTTCGGGATTGATACAGGACTATGGGGAGAGAGCGGGGCAGTGGGATTAGTTTGGAGATTGATACAGGACTATGGGGAGAGAGCGGGACAGTGGGATTAGTTTAGGGATTGATACAGGACAATGGGGAGAGAGCGGGGCAGTGGGATTAGTTTGGGGATTGATACAGGACTATGGGGAGAGAGCGGGGCAGTGGGATTAGTTTGGGGATTGATACAGGACTATGGGGAGAGAGCGGGGCAGTGGGATTAGTTTGGGGATTGATACAGGACTATGGGGAGAGCGGGGCAGTGGGATTAGTTTGGGGATTGATACAGGGCTATGGGGAGAGAGCGGGGCAGTGGGATTAGTTTAGGATTGATAGAGGACTATGTGGAGTAAGCGGGGCAGTGGGATTAGTTTGGGGATTGATACAGGGCTATGGGGAGAGAGCGGGGCAGTGGGATTAGTTTAGGATTGATAGAGGACTATGTGGAGAGAGCGGGGCAGTGGGATTAGTTTGGGGATTGATACAGGGCTATGGGGAGTGAGCAGGGCATTGGGATTTATTTGGGATTGATACAGGACTATGGGGAGAGAGCGGGGCAGTGGGATTAGTTTGGGGATTGATGCAGGGCTATGGGGAGAGAGCGGGGCAGTGGGATTAGTTTAGGATTGATACAGGACTATGGGGAGAGAGCGGGGCAGTGGGATTAGTTTGGGGATTGATACAGGACTATGGGGAGAGAGCGGGGCAGTGGGATTAGTTTGGGGATTGATACAGGACTATGGGGAGAGAGCGGGGCAGTGGGATTAGTTTGGGGATTGATATAGGGCTATGGGGAGAGAGCGGGGCAGTGGGATTAGTTTGGGGATTGATACAGGACTATGAGGAGAGAGCGGGGCAGTGGGATTAGTTTGGGGATTGATACAGGACTATGGGGAGAGAGCGGGGCAGTGGGATTAGTTTGGGGATTGATACAGGACTATGGGGAGAGAGCGGGGCAGTGGGATTAGTTTGGGGATTGATACAGGACTATGAGGAGAGAGCGGGGCAGTGGGATTAGTTTGGGGATTGATACAGGACTATGGGGAGAGAGCGGGGCAGTGGGATTAGTTTGGCGATTGATACAGGACTATGGGGAGAGAGCGGGGCAGTGGGATTAGTTTGGGGATTGATACAGGACTATGGGGAGAGAGCGGGACAGTGGGATTAGTTTGGGGATTGATACAGGACTATGGGGAGAGAGCGGGACAGTGGGATTAGTTTGGGGATTGATACAGGACTATGGGGAGAGAGCGGGGCAGTGGGATTAGTTTGTGGATTGATGCAAGACTATGGGGAGAGAGCGGGGCAGTGGGATTAGTTTGGGGATTGATAGAGGACTGTGTGGAGAGAGCGGGACAGTGGGATTAGTTTGGGGATTGATACAGGGCTATGGGGAGTGAGCAGGGCATTGGGATTTATTTGGGATTGATACAGGACTATGGGGAGAGAGCGGGGCAGTGGGATTAGTTTGGGGATTGATGCAGGGCTATGGGGAGAGAGCGGGGCAGTGGGATTAGTTTGGGGATTGATACAGGACTATGTGGAGAGAGCGGGGCAGTGGGATTAGTTTGGGGATTGATACAGGACTATGGGGACAGAGCGGTACAGTGGGATTAGTTTGGGGATTGATACAGGGCTATGTGGAGAGAGCGGAGCAGTGGGATTAGTTTGGGATTGATACAGGACTATGGGGAGAGAGCGGAGCAGTGGGATTAGTTTGGGATTGATACAGTACTATGGGGAGAGAGCGGGGCAGTGGGATTAGTTTGGAGATTGATACAGGACTATGTGGAGAGAGCGGAGCAGTGGGATTAGTTTGGGATTGATACAGGACTATGGGGAGAGAGCGGGGCAGTGGGATTAGTTTGGAGATTGATACAGGACTATGGGGAGAGAGCGGGGCAGTGGGATTAGATTAGGGATTGATTCAGGAATATGGGGAGAGAGCGGGGCAGTGGGATTAGTTTAGGGATTGATACAGGACTATGGGGAGAGTGTGGGGCAGTGGGATTAGATTAGGGATTGATACAGGAATATGGGGAGAGAGCGGGGCAGTGGGATTAGTTTGGGGATTGATACAGGACTATGGGGAGAGAGCGGGGCAGTGGAATTAGTTTGGGGATTGATACAGGACTATGGGGAGAGAGCGGGGCAGTGGGATTAGTTTAGGATTGATAGAGGACTATGTGGAGAGAGCGGGGCAGTGGGATTAGTTTGGGGATTGATACAGGGCTATGGGGAGTGAGCAGGGCATTGGGATTTGTTTGGGATTGATACAGGACTATGGGGAGAGAGCGGTGCAGTGGGATTAGTTTGGGGATTGATACAGGGCTATGGGGAGAGAGCGGGGCAGTGGTATTAGTTTGGGGATTGATACAGGACTATGGGGAGAGAGCGGGGCAGTGGGATTAGTTTAGGATTGATAGAGGACTATGTGGAGAGAGCGGGGCAGTGGGATTAGTTTGGGGATTGATACAGGGCTATGGGGAGTGAGCAGGGCATTGGGATTTGTTTGGGATTGATACAGGACTATGGGGAGAGAGCGGGGCATTGGGATTAGTTTGGAGATTGATACAAGACTATGGGGAGAGAGCGGGGCAGTGGGATTAGTTTGGGGATTGATACAGGGCTATGGGGAGAGAGCGGGGCAGTGGTATTAGTTTAGGATTGATACAGGACTATGGGGAGAGAGCGGGGCAGTGGGATTAGTTTAGGATTGATAGAGGACTATGTGGAGAGAGCGGGGCAGTGGGATTAGTTTGTGGATTGATACAGGACTATGGGTAGAGAGCGGGGCAGTGGGATTAGTTTAGGGATTGATACAGGACTATGGGGAGAGAGCGGGGCAGTGGGATTAGATTAGGGATTGATACAGGACTATGGGGAGAGAGCGGGCAGTGGGATTAGTTTGGGGATTGATACAGGACTATGGGGAGAGAGCGGGACAGTGGGATTAGTTTGGGGATTGATACAAGACTATGGGTAGAGAGCGGGGCAGTGGGATTAGTTTGTGGATTGATGCAGGACTATGGGGAGAGAGCGGGGCAGTGGTATTAGTTTGGGGATTGATACAGGACTCTGGGGAGAGAGCGGGGCAGTGGGATTAGTTTAGGATTGATAACGGGCTATGGGGAGTGAGCAGGGCATTGGAATTTGTTTGGGATTGATACAGGACTATGGGGAGAGAGCGGGGCAGTGGGATTAGTTTGGGGATTGATACAGGACTATGGGGAGAGAGTGGGGCAGTGGGATTAGTTTGGGGATTGATACAGGGCTATGGGGAGAGAGCGGGGCAGTGGGATTAGTTTGGAGATTGATACAGGACTATGGGGAGAGAGCGGGGCAGTGGGATTAGTTTGGAGATTGATACAGGACTATGGGGAGAGAGCGGGGCAATGGGATTAGTTTGGAGATTGATACAGGACTATGGGGAGAGAGCGGTGCAGTGGGATTAGTTTGGGGATTGATACAGGACTATGGGGAGAGAGCGGGACAGTGGGATTAGTTTAGGGATTGATACAGGACTATGTGGAGAGAGCGGGGCAGTGGGATTAGTTTAGGGATTGATACAGGACTATGGGGAGAGAGCGGGGCAGTAGGATTAGTTTGTGGATTGATGCAGGACTATGGGGAGACAGTGGGGCAGTGGGATTAGTTTGGGGATTGATACAGGACTATGTGGAGAGAGCGGGGCAGTGGGATTAGTTAGGGGATTGATACAGGACTATGGGTAGAGAGCGGGGCAGTGGGATTAGTTTGTGGATTGATGCAGGACTATGTGGAGAGAGTGGGGCAGTGGGATTAGTTTGGGGATTGATACAGGACTATGGCGAGAGAGCGGGGCAGTGGGATTAGTTTGGGGATTGATGCAGGACTATGGGGAGAGAGCGGGACAGTGGGATTAGTTTAGGGATTGATACAGGACTATGGGGAGAGAGCGGGGTAGTGGGATTAGTTTGTGGATTGATACAGGACTATGGGGAGAGAGCGGGGCAGTGGGATTAGTTTGGGGATTAATACAGGGCTATGAGGAGAGAGCGGGGCAGTGGGATTAGTTTGGAGATTGATACAAGGCTATGGGGAGAGAGTGGGGCAGTGGGATTAGTTTGGAGATTGATACAAGGCTATGGGGAGAGAGCGGGGCAGTGGGATTAGTTTGGAGATTGATACAAGGCTATGGGGAGAGAGCGGGGCAGTGGGATTAGTTTGGGGATTGATACAGGACTATGGGGAGAGAGCGGGGCAGTGGGATTAGTTTGGGGATTGATACAGGACTATTTGGAGAGAGCGGTGCAGTGGGATTAGTTTGTGGATTGATGCAGGACTATGGGGAGAGAGCGGGACAGTGGGATTAGTTTAGGGATTGATACAGGACTATGGGGAGAGAGCGGGGCAGAGGGATTAGTTTGGGGATTGATACAGGACTATGGGGAGAGAGCGGGACAGTGGGATTAGTTTGGGGATTGATACAGGACTATGGGGAGAGAGCGGGACAGTGGGATTAGTTTGGGGATTGATACAGGATAATGGGTAGAGAGCGGGACAGTGGGATTAGATTAGGGATTGATACAGGAATATGGGGAGAGAGCGGGGCAGTGGGATTAGTTTAGGGATTGATACAGGACTATGGGGAGAGTGTGGGGCAGTGGGATTAGATTAGGGATTGATACAGGAATATGGGGAGAGAGCGGGGCAGTGGGATTAGTTTGGGGATTGATACAGGACTATGGGGAGAGAGCGGGGAAGTGGAATTAGTTTGGGGATTGATACAGGACTATGGGGAGAGAGCGGGGCAGTGGGATTAGTTTAGGATTGATAGAGGACTATGTGGAGAGAGCGGGGCAGTGGGATTAGTTTGGGGATTGATACAGGGCTATGGGGAGTGAGCAGGGCATTGGGATTTGTTTGGGATTGATACAGGACTATGGGGAGAGAGCGGTGCAGTGGGATTAGTTTGGGGATTGATACAGGGCTATGGGGAGAGAGCGGGGCAGTGGTATTAGTTTGGGGATTGATACAGGACTATGGGGAGAGAGCGGGGCAGTGGGATTAGTTTAGGATTGATAGAGGACTATGTGGAGAGAGCGGGGCAGTGGGATTAGTTTGGGGATTGATACAGGGCTATGGGGAGTGAGCAGGGCATTGGGATTTGTTTGGGATTGATACAGGACTATGGGGAGAGAGCAGGGCAGTGGGATTAGTTTGGGGATTGATACAGGGCTATGGGGAGAGAGCGGGGCAGTGGTATTAGTTTAGGATTGATACAGGACTATGGGGAGAGAGCGGGGCAGTGGGATTAGTTTAGGATTGATAGAGGACTATGTGGAGAGAGCGGGGCAGTGGGATTAGTTTGTGGATTGATACAGGACTATGGGTAGAGAGCGGGGCAGTGGGATTAGTTTAGGGATTGATACAGGACTATGGGGAGAGAGCGGGGCAGTGGGATTAGATTAGGGATTGATACAGGACGATGGGGAGAGAGCGGGCAGTGGGATTAGTTTGGGGATTGATACAGGACTATGGGGAGAGAGCGGGACAGTGGGATTAGTTTGGGGATTGATACAGGACTATGGGTAGAGAGCGGGGCAGTGGGATTAGTTTGTGGATTGATGCAGGACTATGGGGAGAGAGCGGGGCAGTGGTATTAGTTTGGGGATTGATACAGGACTCTGGGGAGAGAGCGGGGCAGTGGGATTAGTTTAGGATTGATAACGGGCTATGGGGAGTGAGCAGGGCATTGGAATTTGTTTGGGATTGATACAGGACTATGGGGAGAGAGCGGGGCAGTGGGATTAGTTTGGGGATTGATCCAGGACTATGGGGAGAGAGTGGGGCAGTGGGATTAGTTTGGGGATTGATACAGGGCTATGGGGAGAGAGCGGGGCAGTGGGATTAGTTTGGAGATTGATACAGGACTATGGGGAGAGAGCGGGGCAGTGGGATTAGTTTGGAGATTGATACAGGACTATGGGGAGAGAGCGGGGCAGTGGGATTAGTTTGTGGATTGATGCAGGACTATGGGGAGAGAGCGGGACAGTGGGATTAGTTTGGAAATTGATACAGGACTATGGGGAGAGAGCGGTGCAGTGGGATTAGTTTCGGGATTGATACAGGACTATGGGGAGAGAGCGGGGCAGTGGGATTAGTTTGGAGATTGATACAGGACTATGGGGAGAGAGCGGGGCAATGGGATTAGTTTGGAGATTGATACAGGACTATGGGGAGAGAGCGGTGCAGTGGGATTAGTTTGGGGATTGATACAGGACTATGGGGAGAGAGCGGGACAGTGGGATTAGTTTAGGGATTGATACAGGACTATGGGGAGAGAGCGGGGCAGTGGGATTAGTTTAGGGATTGATACAGGACTATGGGGAGAGAGCGGGGCAGTGGGAGTAGTTTGGGGATTGATACAGGACTATGGGGAGAGAGCGGGACAGTGGGATTAGTTTGGGGATTGATACAGGACTACGGGTAGAGAGCGGGGCAGTAGGATTAGTTTGTGGATTGATGCAGGACTATGGGGAGAGAGTGGGGCAGTGGGATTAGTTTGGGGATTGATACAGGACTATGTGGAGAGAGCGGGGCAGTGGGATTAGTTTGGGGATGATGCAGGACTATGGGGAGAGAGTGGGGCAGTGGGATTAGTTTGGGGATTGATACAGGACTATGGCGAGAGAGCGGGGCAGTGGGATTAGTTTGGGGATTGATGCAGGACTATGGGGAGAGAGCGGGACAGTGGGATTAGTTTAGGGATTGATACAGGACTATGGGGAGAGAGCGGGGTAGTGGGATTAGTTTGTGGATTGATACAGGACTATGGGGAGAGAGCGGGGCAGTGGGATTAGTTTGGGGATTAATACAGGGCTATGAGGAGAGAGCGGGGCAGTGGGATTAGTTTGGAGATTGATACAAGGCTATGGGGAGAGAGTGGGGCAGTGGGATTAGTTTGGAGATTGATACAAGGCTATGGGGAGAGAGCGGGGCAGTGGGATTAGTTTGGAGATTGATACAAGGCTATGGGGAGAGAGCGGGGCAGTGGGATTAGTTTGGGGATTGATACAGGACTATGGGGAGAGAGCGGGGCAGTGGGATTAGTTTGGGGATTGATACAGGACTATTTGGAGAGAGCGGTGCAGTGGGATTAGTTTGTGGATTGATGCAGGACTATGGGGAGAGAGCGGGACAGTGGGATTAGTTTAGGGATTGATACAGGACTATGGGGAGAGAGCGGGGCAGAGGGATTAGTTTGGGGATTGATACAGGACTATGGGGAGAGAGCGTGACAGTGGGATTAGTTTGGGGATTGATACAGGTCTATGGGGAGAGAGCGGGACAGTGGGATTAGTTTGGGGATTGATACAGGATAATGGGTAGAGAGCGGGGCAGTGGGATTAGTTTGTGGATTGATGCAGGACTATGGGGAGAGAGCGGGGCAGTGGGATTAGTTTGGAGATTGATACAGGACTATGGGGAGAGAGCGGGGCAGTGGGATGAGTTTGGGGATTGATACAGGGCTATGGGGAGTGAGCAGGGCATTGGGATTTAATTGGGATTGATACAGGACTATGGGGAGAGAGCGGGGCAGTGGGATTAGTTTGGGGATTGATGCAGGGCTATGGGGAGAGAGCGGGGCAGTGGTATTAGTTTAGGATTGATATAGGACTATGGGGAGAGAGTGGGGCAGTGGGATTAGTTTGGGGATTGATACAGGACTATGGGGAGACAGCGGGACAGTGGGATTAGTTTGGGGATTGATACAGGACTGTGGGGAGAGAGCGGGGCAGTGGGATTAGTTTGGGGATTGATACAGGACTATGGGGAGACAGCGGGACAGTGGGATTAGTTTGGGGATTGATAAAGGACTATGGGGAGAGAGCGGGGCAGTGGGATTAGTTTGGGGATTGATACAGGACTATGGGGAGAGAGCGGGGCAGTGGGATTAGTTTGGAGATTGATACAAGGCTATGGGGAGACAGCGGGGCAGTGGGATTAGTTTGGGGATTGATACAGGACTATGGGGAGAGAGCGGGGCGGTGGGATTAGTTTGGGGATTGATACAGGACTATGGGGAGAGAGCGGGGCAGTGGGATTAGTTTGGGGATTGATACAGGACTATGGGGAGACAGCGGGACAGTGGGATTAGTTTGGGGATTGATAAAGGACTATGGGGAGAGAGCGGGGCAGTGGGATTAGTTTGGGGATTGATACAGGACTATGGGGAGAGAGCGGGGCAGTGGGATTAGTTTGGAGATTGATACAAGGCTATGGGGAGACAGCGGGGCAGTGGGATTAGTTTGGGGATTGATACAGGACTATGGGGAGAGAGCGGGGCGGTGGGATTAGTTTGGGGATTGATACAGGACTATGGGGAGAGAGCGGGGCAGTGGGATTAGTTTGGGGATTGATACAGGACTATGGGGAGAGAGCGGGGCAGTGGGATTAGTTTGGGGATTGATACAGGACTATGGGGAGAGAGCGGGGCAGTGGGATTAGTTTGGGGATTGATACAGGACTATGGAGAGAGAGCGGGGCAGTGGGATTAGTTTGGGGATTGATACAGGACTATGGGGAGAGAGCGGGGCAGTGGGATTAGTTTAGGATTGATAGAGGACTATCTGGAGAGAGCGGGGCAGTGGGATTAGTTTGTGGATTGATGCAGGACTATGGGGAGAGAGCGGTGCAGTGGGATTAGTTTGGGGATTGATACAGGACTATGGGGAGAGAGCGGGGCAGTGGGATTAGTTTGGAGATTGATACAGGACTATGGGGAGAGAGCGGGGCAGTGGGATTAGTTTGTGGATTGATGCAGGACTATGGGGAGAGAGCGGGGCAGTGGGATTAGTTTGGAGATTGATACAGGACTATGAGGAGAGAGCGGGGCAGTGGGATTAGTTTGGAGATTGATACAGGACTATGGGGAGAGAGCGGGGCAGTGGTATTAGTTTGGGGATTGATACAGGACTATGGGGAGAGAGCGGGGCAGTGGGATTAGTTTGGGGATTGATACAGGACTATGGGGAGAGAGCGTGGCAGTGGGATTAGTTTGGGGATTGATACAGGACTATGGGGAGAGAGCGTGGCAGTGGGATTAGTTTGGAGATTGATACACGACTATGGGGAGAGAGCGGGGCAGTGGGATTAGTTTGTGGATTGATGCAGGACTATGGGGAGAGAGTGGGGCAGTGGGATTAATTTGTGGATTGATGCAGGACTATGGGGAGAGAGCGGGGCAGTGGGATTAGATTAGGGATTGATACAGGACTATGGGGAGAGAGCGGGGCAGTGGGATTAGTTTGGGGATTGATACAGGACTATGGGGAGAGAGCGGGGCAGTGGGATTAGTTTGGGATTGATACAGGACTATGGGGAGAGAGCGGGGCAGTGGGATTAGTTTGTGGATTGATACAGGACTATGGGGAGAGAGCGGGACAGTGGGTTTAGTTTGGGGATTGATACAGGACTATGGGGAGAGAGCGGGGCAGTGGGATTAGTTTGTGGATTGATACAGGACAATGGGGAGAGAGCGGGGCAGTGGGATTAGTTTGGGGATTGATACAGGACTATGGGGAGAGAGCGGGGCAGTGGGATTAGTTTGGGGATTGATACAGGACTATGGGGAGAGAGCAGGACAGTGGGATTAGTTTGGAGATTGATACAGGACTATGGGGAGAGAGCGGGGCAGTGGGATTAGTTTGGGGATTGATACACGACTATGGGGAGAGAGCGGGGCAGTGGGATTAGTTTGGGGATTGATACAGGACTATGGGGAGAGAGCGGGGCAGTGGGATTAGTTTGGGGATTGATACAGGACTATGGGGAGAGAGCGGGGCAGTGGGATTAGTTTGGGGATTGATACACGACTATGGGGAGAGAGCGGGGCAGTGGGATTAGTTTGGGGATTGATACAGGGCTATGGGGAGAGAGCGGGGCAGTGGGATTAGTTTGGGGATTGATACAGGACTATGGGGAGAGAGCGGGGCAGTGGGATTAGTTTGGGGATTGATACAGGACTATGGGGAGAGAGCGGGGCAGTGGGATCAGTTTGGGGATTGATACAGGTCTATGGGGAGAGAGCGGGACAGTGGGATTAGTTTGGGTGAAATTGAGCACCCATTTTACATGAGATGCGTGCTGACCATTTTACACCAGGACACGTGTCTGAGTGATCTGTGAACAAACCTAGTTTGCCTGTCTGGGCTCGGGGCTTTGTGTAATGGTCCCAGTCTCCGGGTCCTTCATGTGTTTGAAGAGTTTGAAGTCAGTCACACCTTGTTGAACCATTTCATTCTTTCAGGGCATTGATG
>NW_027254528.1:215000-275000 GCF_044704955.1 Pristiophorus japonicus
GGAGATTGATACAGGACTATGGGGAGAGAGCGGGACAGTGGGATTAGTTTGTGTGAGATTGAGCAGCCATTTTACGAGATGCGTGGTGACCATTTTATACCAAGTCTCTTGTTACAGAGTCCGAGAGACTGAGGGAGACAGGGAGAGACAGAGAGAGAGAGACAGAGAGAGAGAGACGGAGATAGAGAGGGAGAGAGAGAGAGACAGAGAGAGAGAGAGAGAGAGATGGAGATAGAGAGGGAGAGAGAGACAGAGACAGAGCGAGAGAGAGAGAGAGAGAGACAGGTCATGAGACCGAGAGAGATAGAGAGAAAGACAGATAAGAGAGAAAGTGAGAAACAGAGAGAGAGAAAGACAGAGAGAGAAAGAGACAGAGAGAGACAGAGAGAGAGACAGAACGTGAGAGCGCGAGAGAGAGACAGGGATTGAGAGGCAGAGAGATAGAGAGACAGAGAGAGAGCGAGAGAGAGAGATAGTGTGAGAGAGAGAGAGACAGAGAGAGAGTGCTAAAAGGGAGACAGAGATTGAGAGAGAGAGGGAGGAACAGAGAGAGAAAGAGGGAGGGATACAGTGTGAGAGAGAGTGAGACAGAGAGAGACGGAGAGAGATAGAGAGACGGAGAGAACAATAGAGAGAGAGCGGAAGAGAGAGAGGTAGAGAGAGAGGGAGAGAAACAGAGAGAGAAAGCGAGAGAGAGAGCGATGAAGCGATACAGAGTGGGAGAGAGGGAGAGAGATAGAGGCAGAGGGAGAGAGAGGTAGCGAGACAAAATGGGAGAGATAGAAAGAGAGCGAGGGAGAGTGGGAGAGGGAGATAGAGGGAGTGAGACAGAGAGACAAACAGAGAGGTGCTCTCTCCAAATGTAATTAACTATAAGACCGCAGGTAACTAACGAACAAAACGGATCAGATAATGAGGGGCTCGACAAGGTGGATGCAGAGAGGATGTTCCCACTGATGGGGGAGACTGGAACTAGGGGGCATGGTCTTAGAATAAGGGGCCGCCCATTTAAAACTGAGATGAGGAGGAATTTCTTCTCTCAGAGGGTTGTAAATCTGTGGAACTCGCTGCCTCAGAGAGCTGTGGAAGCCGGGACATTGAATAAATTTAAGACAGAGATAGACAGTTCCTTAACCGATAAGGGATAAGGGTTTATAGGGAACGGGCAGGGAAGTGGAGCTGAGTCCATGATCGGATCAGACATGATCGTATTAAATGGTGGAGCAGGCTCGAGGGGCCATGTGGCCTACTCCTGCTCCTATTTCATATGTTCTTATCTCCGTATCTAACCCCGTGCTGTCCCTGCCCTGGGAGTGTTTGATGGGACAGTGTAGAGGGAGCTTTACTCTGTATTTAACCCCCTGTACCTGCCCTGGGAGTGTTTGATGGGACAGTGTAGAGGGAGCTTTACTCTGTATCTAACCCCCTGTACCTGCCCTGGGAGTGTTTGATGGGACAGTGTAGAGGGAGCTTTACTCTGTATCTAACCCCGTGCTGTACCTGCCCTGGGAGTGTTTGATGGGACAGTGTAGAGGGAGCTTTACTCTGTATCTAACCCCCTGTACCTGCCCTGGGAGTGTTTGATGGGACAGTGCAGAGGGAGCTTTACTCTGTATCTAACCCCCTGTACCTGCCCTGGGAGTGTTTGATGGGACAGTGTAGAGGGAGCTTTACTCTGTATCTAACCCCCTGTACCTGCCCTCCGAGTGTTTGATGGGACAGTGTAGAGGGAGCTTTACTCTGTATCTAACCCCCTGTACCTGCCCTGGGAGTGTTTGATGGGACAGTGTAGAGGGAGCTTTACTCTGTATCTAACCCCCTGTACCTGCCCTGGGAGTGTTTGATGGGACAGTGTAGAGGGAGCTTTACTCTGTATCTAATCCCTGAGAAAAAGAGACAGAGAGACAGAGAGTGACAGAGAGACAGATAGAGAGACAGAGAGAGACCGTCGGAGAGAGAGCTAGAGATAGGCAGACAGAGAGAGATAGAGAGAGAGAGAGAGAGGCAGGGAGAGACACAGAGAAATATACAGTGAGGGATAGAGAGAAAAATACAGAGCGAGAGAGAGAGACAGAGCGAGAGAGAGAGAGAGGAAGAGAGGGAGAGAGTGAAACAGAGACATAGAGAGCAAGACAGAGAGAAAGAGACAGAGAGAAAGAGAGAGAGAGACAGAGAGAGACAGGGAGAGAGTGAAAGAGAGACACAGAGCGAGAGAGACAGAGAGAGAGACAGAGAGAGAGATAGAGAGACAGAGAGAGGGAGAGAGTGAAACAGAGCCACAGAGAGAGAGATGGAGAGAGAGACAGAGAGAGAGACAGAGAGCGAGAGAGAGAGAAAGAGAGAGAGACAGAGAGAGAGAGAGAGACAGAGAGCGAGAGAGAGAGAGAAAGAGAGAGGGAGATAGGCAGACAGAAAGTGAGACGTAGAGCGAGAGAGCGCAGGCAAGAGAGAGAGAGACAGAGAGTGAGAGACAGAGAGAGACAGACAGCGTGAGAGAGAGAGAGATACAGAGTGAAAGAGACAGAGAGAGAGAGACCGAGACAGAGCGAGAGATTGATAGAGAGAGAGTGAAGTATGGAGATAAAGACAGGAGAGATACAGATAGACAGAGAGAGAGCGCGAGAGAGACAGAAATAGAGAGAGAGAGAGAGAAACACAGAGAGAGAGGGTGACAGAGGGAGAGAGAGAGAGACAGCAAGAGAGACAAAGAGAGAGACAGATAGAGAGAGACAGAGAGAGAGAATAACAGAGAGAGACAGGGATTGATCGAGAGAGAGATATTGACAGAGAGAGAGATTGATAGAGAGAGAGATTGATAGAGAGGAAAAGACGGAGATAAAGTCAGGGAGAGATACAGAGATAGCGAGAGACAGAAAGAGAGGGTGACAGAGAGAGTGAGAGAGAGACAGAAAGAGAGGGTGACAGAGAGCGAGAGAGAGAATGACAGAGAGACAGGGATTGATAGAGAGAGAGATTGATAGAGCGAGAGGGATAGACAGAGTTAAAGACAGGGAGAGATAGAGTGAGAGAGAGGGAGAGATAGAGTGAGAGAGAGAACGAGAGAGAGAGAGAGAGAGAGAGAGGGAGAGAGACAGAATGAGAGACAGAGAGTGAAAGTCAGAGAGATAGAGAGACAGAAATAGAGATAGAGAGAGAAACACAGAAATAGAGACAGAGAGAGAAACAGTGAGAGAGAGAGTGAGAGAGAGAGAAAAAGAGGCTGACAGAGAGAGAGAGAGAGAGAGAGAGAGAGAGAGAAAAAGAGGCTGACAGAGAGAGAGAGAGAGAGACAGAGAGACAGTGAGAGAGAGAGACAGAAGGAGATAGTCAGAGAGAGACAGAGATTGATAGAGAGAGAGAAGCAGAGACAGAGAGAGAGAGCGATAGGGGGAAAGACATAGAAAGACAGGGAGAGATAGAAAGACCGAGAGAGGTACAGAGAGAGAGAGAGGGAGCGAGAGACAGGCCCAGAGAGAGAGAGGGAGAGAGACAGACAGAATGAGTGAGACAGAAAGAGAGGGAGAGAGAGGGAGACAGAGACAGAGAGAGAGAGAACGATAGAGTGAGATAGAGCAACACAGAAAGAGAGACAGAGAGAGACAGAGGGAGAGCTAGTTTCGGGATTGATACAGGACTATGGGGAGAGAGCGGGGCAGTGGGATTAGTTTGGGGATTGATACAGGGCTATGGGGAGAGAGCGTTGCAGTGGGATTAGTTTGGGGATTGATACAGGGCTATGGGCAGAGAGCGGGGCAGTGCGATTAGTTTGGGGATTGATACAGGACTATGGGGAGAGAGCGGGGCAGTGGGATTAGTTTGGAGATTGATACAGGACTATGGGGAGAGAGCGGGGCAGTGGGATTAGTTTGAGGATTGATACAGGACTATGGGGAGAGAGCGGGGCAGTGGGATTAGTTTGGGATTGATACAGGACTATGGGGAGAGAGCGGGGCAGTGGGATTAGTTTGGGGATTGATACAGGACTATGGGGCGAGAGCGGGGCAGTAGGATTAGTTTGGGGATTGATAAAGGACTATGGGGAGAGAGCGGGGCAGTGGGATTAGTTTGGGGATTGATACAGGACTATGGGGAGAGAGCGGGGCAGTGGGATTAGTTTGGAGTTTGATACAGGACTATGGGGAGAGAGCGGGGCAGTGGGATTAGTTTGGAGTTTGATACAGGACTATGGGGAGAGAGCGGGGCAGTGGGATTAGTTTGGAGTTTGATACAGGACTATGGGGAGAGAGCATAATAAAGTATATTTTTGAAATCTAAACCAAAATGGGTGATCTGTGAACAAACCTAGTTTGCCTGCCTGGGCTCGGGGCTTTGTGTATTGGTCCCAGTCTCCGGGTCCTTCATGTGTTTGAAGAGTTTGAAGTCAGTCACACCTTGTTGAACCATTTCATTCTTTCAGGGCATTGATGGTAAACAGCTTCAATCCTGTGTATCTGTGAGGGGGCGACACAATCGTATTTACACCTTATTCAAACCAACAAAACTTCTCCATGTCCTGCCCTGTGAAGATATCACACCGTTCCACAAAGCAGCATTGTCTGAATCAGCCTTTGATCCCATATACTGCCCAATCTGAAACACTCAAAGTTTTCAGATGGAGAAACTAGATTTAACCCACACATTCCGACCCACAATTGGATGGTTAGCAAATCAAAAATGTCCCAGAAATGTGATTTCTTGCTGTGGGTTTAAACAGTCAGGCTGCAATATGTCAGGGTACTTTTCAATCAAGGAAACATCAGAATGGGAATGAGAGACAGGGAGAGAGAAAAAGATAGGGTGACAGGGAGAAGCAGTGAGAGAATTAGGGATCAAGAGAGGGAGACTGAAAGAGAGAGCGAGAGAGAGAGAGGAACAGACAGAGAGAGAGACTGACAGAGAGAAAGCGAGAGGGACAGAGAGAGTTGGGCATTTAATCTCCCTCCACACTGTCCCATCAAACCTCCCTGGGCAGGTACAGGGGGTTAGATACAGAATAAAGCTCCCTCCACACTGTCCCATCAAACACTCCCAGGGCAGGTACAGGGGGTTAGATACGGAGTAAAGCTCCCTCTACACTGTCCCATCAAACACTCCCAGGGCAGGTACAGCACGGGGTTAGATACAGAGTAAAGCTCCCTCTACACTGTCCCATCAAACACTCCCAGGGCAGGTACAGGGGGTTAGATACAGAGTAAAGCTCCCTCTACACTGTCCCATCAAACACTCCCAGGGCAGGTACAGGGGGTTAGATACAGAGTAAAACTCCCTCTACACTGTCCCATCAAACACTCCCAGGGCAGGTACAGAGGGTAAGATACAGAGTAAAGCTCCCTCTACACTGTCCCATCAACACTCCCAGGGCAGGTACAGGGGGTTAGATACAGAGTAATGCTCCCTCTACACTGTCCCATCAAACAATCCCAGGGCAGGTACAGCACAGGTTAGATACAGAGTAAAGCTCCCTCTACACTGTCCCATCAAACATTCCCAGGGCAGGTACAGGGGGTTAGATATAGAGTAAAGCTCCCTCTACACTGTCCCATCAAACACTCCCAGGGCAGGTACACGGGGAAGATACAGAGTAAAGCTCCCTCTACACTGTCCCATCAAACATTCCCAGGGCAGGTACAGGGGGTTAGATACAGAGTAAAGCTCCCTCTACACTCTCCCATGAAACACTCCCAGGGCAGGTATAGGAGGTTAGATACAGAGTAAAGCTCCCTCTACACTGTCCCATCAAACATTCCCAGGGCAGGTACAGGGGGTTAGATACAGAGTAAAGCTCCCTCTACACTGTCCCATCAAACATTCCCAGGGCAGGTACAGGGGGTTAGATACAGAGTAAAGCTCCCTCTACACTGTCCCATCAAACACTCCCAGGGCAGGTACAGGGGGTTAGATACAGAGTAAAGCTCCCTCTCACTGTCCCATCAAACACTCCCAGGGCAGGTGCACCTTTAAGCAGCTGACGTTAAATTAGAGAGTAGTCGGTCTCTGTAATCAATCTCCCAGTGTTAACATCAAATGGTGACCATTAACAAATGTAAAATGGATGACTGAAGATCGGTGTGTGCATTGTCACTGTGGTTCTGGGAGAGCTTCAGAGAGACAGAGAGAGAGAGAGGGAGAGATATACAGAGTGACTGAAAGAGAGAGAGAGAGAGACACAGAGAGTGAGATACAGAGTGGGAGAGAGACAGCGAGAGAGAGAGAGAGAGACAGAGCAAGAGGGAGAGAGAGACAGAGAGAGAGGGAAAGTTAGAGAGAGAGAGAAACAGAGACGGAGAGCGAGAGAGAGAGAGGGAGAGAGAGAGGGGGGAAAGACAGAGAATGACAGGGAGGGGCAGAGAGAGAGATAGAGAGAGAGAGAGCGAAACAGAGCAAGACAGAGAGTGAGACAGTGAGAGAGACAGGGAGACAGAGGGGAAGACAGAGAAAGACAGAGAGACGGAGCGATAGTGAGAGAGAGAGACAGGTAGAGAGAGAGAGCGGGGGAGAGAGTGAGAGAGGGAGAGAGACAGGGAGACAGAGGGGAAGACAGAGAAAGACAGAGAGACGGAGAGATAGTGAGAGAGAGATACAGACAGAGAGAGAGAGCGGGGGAGAGAGTGAGAGAGGGAGAGCTAGAAACAAATAGAGAAAGATAGAGAGAGACAGAGATATAACGAGAGGGAAAGCGATACAGACAGAGAGAGAGACCGGGAGAGAAGAGAGCGAGAGAGAGAGAAAGATAGAGATAGACACAGAGAGAGAGATAGAGACAGAGATATATAGAGAGGCACATAGAGAGAGTGACAGAGAGAGAGAGAGACAGAGCGAGAGAGGTAGAGAGAGAAAGAGACAGAGAGAGAGAGAGATGGAGAGATAGAGAGATGGAGATAGAGAGACAGATAGAGCGAGAAAGACAGAGTCAGTGACAGAGAGAGATAGAGACAGAGAGAGAGAGAGACAGTCAGAGAGAGAGCCAGACATAGGCAGACAGAGACAGAGAGAGAGACAGAGACAGAGACAGAGAGACAGAGAGAGATAGAGAGAGACACAAATAAAAATACAGAGGGAGAGAGAGACCGAGAGAAAGACAGAGAGACAGAGACAGAGAGAGAGAGACAGGGAGACTGAATGAGAGAGAGACAGAGAGAGAGAGAGCGAGAGAGAGACAGGGAGACTGAATGAGAGAGTGAGAGGGAGAGAGAGGGACAGACAGAGAGAGAGACTGACAGAGAGAAAGCGAGAGGGACAGAGAGAGTTGGTCATTTAATCTCCCTCCACACTGTCCCATCAAACCTCCCTGGGCACGTAAAGCACGGGGTTAGATACAGAGTCCCTCTCTCTCGCTCTCTGTCTCTCTCCCTGTCTATTCCTCTCTCACTCTCGCTCTGTCTCCCTGTCTCTCTGTCAGTCTCTCTCTCTGTCTATTCCTCTCTGACTCTCGCTCTCTACACTGTCCCATCAAACACTCCCAGGGCAGGTACAGGGGGTAAGATACAAAGTAAAGCTCCCTCTACACTGTCCCATCAAACACTCCCAGGTCAGGTACAGTACGGGGTTAGATACAGAGTAAAGCTCCCTCTACACTGTGCCATCAAACACTCCCAGGGCAGGTACAGGGGGTTAGATACAGAGTAAAGCTCCCTCTACACTGTCCCGTCAAACACTCCCAGGGCAGGTACAGGGGGTTAGATACAGAGTAAAGCTCCCTCTACACTGTCCCATCAAACACTCCCAGGGCAGGTACAGGGGGTTAGATACAGAGTAAAGCTCCCTCTACACTGTCCCGTCAAACACTCCCAGGGCAGGTACAGGGGGTTAGATACAGAGTAAAGCTCCCTCTGCACTGTCCCATCAAACACTCCCAGGGCAGGTACAGTACGGGGTTAGATACAGAGTAAAGCTCCCTCTACACTGTCCCATCAAACACTCCCAGGGCAGGTACAGGGGGTTAGATACAAAGTAAAGCTCCCTCTACACTGTCCCATCAAACACTCCCAGGGCAGGTACACCTTTAAGCAGCTAACGTTAAATTAGTGAGTAGTTGGTCTCTGTAATCAATCTCGCAGTGTTAACATCAAATGGCGACCATTAACACATGTGAAATGGATGACTGAAGTTCGGTATGTGCATTGTCACTGTGGTTCAGGGAGAGCTTCAGAGAGACAGAGAGAGAGAGAGAGGGAGATACACAGAGAAAGAGACAGACATACAGACAGAGAGAGACAGAGAGACAGAGAGGGAGAGAGTCAGAGAGAGAGAGAGACAGAGAGAGTCAGAGAGAGAGCGAGAGAGACAGAGAGAGGGATAGAGAGAGAGAGAGAGAGAGAGAGAGATGGATGGAGAGAGTCAGAGAGAGAGAGAGAGAGAGTCAGAGAGAGAGCGAAAGAGACAGAGAGAGGGATAGAGAGGGATAGAGAGAGAGAGAGAGAGAGAGAGAGAGATGGATGGAGAGAGTCAGAGAGAGAGAGACTGAGCGAGTCAGAGAGAGAGAGACAGAGAGAGTCAAAGAGAGAGAGGGAGAGACAGAGAGAGAGAGAGACAGAGACAGGGAGAGAGAGATAGTGAGAGAGAGAGACAGAGAGGGAGAAAGAGAGAGTCAGAGATAGAGAGAGACAGAGAGAGTCAGAGAGAGAGAGACAGAGAGAGTCAAAGACAGAGAGGGAGAGACAGAGAGATAGAGAGAGAGTGAGAGAGAGAGAGACAGAGAGAGTCAAAGACAGAGAGGGAGAGACAGAGAGAGAGAGAGAGAGTGAGAGAGAGCGAGACAGAGAGAGACGGAGAGAGTCAGAGAGTGAGAGAGACAGAGAGAGTCAGAGAGAGAGAGAGAGAGACAGAGAGAGTCAGAGAGAGAGAGTTAGGGGGATAGAGGGAGATAGGGAGAGAGAGAGTGATACAGAGAGAGTCAAAGAGAGAGAGGGAGAGACAGACAGAGAGAGCCAGAGAAAGAGAGAGACAGAGAGAGAGAGACAGAGAGAGAGAGACAGAGAGAGAGAGACAGAGAGAGAGAGAGAGACAGAGAGAGAGAGAGACAGAGAGGGAGAAAGAGAGAGACAGAGAGAGTCAGAGAGAGACAGAGAGAATCAAAGACAGAGAGGGAGAGACAGAGAGAGAGAGACAGAGAAAGAGACATAGAAAGAGAGACAGAGAGAGGGAGAGAGAGAGAGATAGAGAGTGACAAGAGAGTGAGAGAGAGACAGAGAGAGTCAGAGAGAGAGAGAGACAGAGAGAGTCAGAGAGAGAGAGAGTTAGGGGGATAGAGAGAGATAGGGAGAGAGAGAGTGATACAGAGAGAGTCAAAGAGAGAGAGGGAGAGACAGACAGAGAGAGCCAGAGAAAGAGAGAGACAGAGAGAGAGAGACAGAGAGAGTCAGAGAGAGAGACAGAGAGAATCAAAGACAGAGAGGGAGAGACAGAGAGAGAGAGAGACAGAGAAAGATACATAGAAAGAGAGACACAGAGAGAGAGAGAGTGAGAGAGAGAGAGACAGAGAGAGACAGAAAGAGTCAGAGAGAGACAGAGAGAGTCAACGGCAGAGAGGGAGAGACAGAGAGAGAGAGACAGAGAAAGAGACAAAAAAAGAGAGACACAGAGAGAGAGAGAGAGAGATAGAGAGTGTCAAGAGAGTGAGAGAGAGACAGCGAGAGTCAGAGAGAGAGCGAGACAGAGAGAGACGGAGAGAGTCAGAGAGAGAGAGAGACGGAGAGAGTCAGAGAGAGAGAGAGACGGAGAGAGTCAGAGAGTGAGAGAGACAGAGAGAGTCAGAGAGAGAGAGAGAGAGGGAGAGAGAGAGAGAGACAGAGATAGACACAGAGAGTGAGAGAGAGACAGAGGGAGAGAGAGAGAGTCAGAGAGAGAGAGAGACGGAGAGAGTCAAAGAGAGAGAGAGACAGAGAGAGTCAGAGAGAGAGAGAGACAGAGAGAGACACAGAGAGTGAGAGAGAGAGATAGGGAGAGAGAGAGTGATATAGAGAGTCAAAGAGAGAGAGGGAGAGACAGCCAGAGAGAGCCAGAGAGAGTTAGTGAGAGAGAGATAAAGAGAGAGAGAGAGGGGCACAGTGAAAGGGACAGAGAGAGAGAAAGAGATGAAAAGAGACAGTAGAGAGAGACAAAGAGACAGAGAGAGAAACTCAGAGATGCAGAGAGAGGGAAAGGCAGAGAGAGAGAGGAAGCTAGAGAGAGAGAGGGATAGAGAGAGAGGGATCGAGAGAGATGGATAGAGAGAGAGACAGAAAGAAAGTCAGAGTGAGAGAGAGACAGACAGAGTGAGAGAGAGAGACAGGCACAGAGAGAGAGAGGAAAAGAGATAGACAGAGCGAGTGAGAGAGAGAGAGAGAGAGAGAGCTAGAAACAGATAGAGACACAGAGATATATCGAGAGGGAAAGAGATAGAGAGAGAGAGACCGAGAGAGACAGATAGAGAACTAGTTTGGGGATTGATACAGGACTATGGGGAGAGAGCGGGGCAGTGGGATTAGTTTGGGGATTGATACAGAACTATGAGGAGAGAGCGGGGCAGTGGGATTAGTTTGGGGATTGATACAGGACTATGGGGAGAGAGCGGGGCAGTGGGATTAGTTTGGGGATTGATACAGGACTATGGGGAGAGAGCGGGGCAGTGGGATTAGTTTGGGGATTGATACAGGACTATGGGGAGAGAGCGGGGCAGTGGGATTAGTTTGGGGATTGATACAGGACTATGAGGAGAGAGCGGGGCAGTGGGATTAGTTTGGGGATTGATACAGGACTATGAGGAGAGAGCGGGGCAGTGGGATTAGTTTGGGTATTGATACAGGACTGTGGGGAGAGAGCGGGGCAGTGGGATTAGTTTGGGGATTGATACAGGACTATGGGGAGAGAGCGGGGCAGTGGGATTAGTTTGGGGAATGATACAGGACTATGGGGAGAGCGGGGCAGTGGGATTAGTTTGGTGATTGATACAGGACTATGGGAAGAGAGCGGGGCAGTGGGATTAGTTTGGGGATTGATACAGGACTATGGGGAGAGAGTGGGGCAGTGGGATTAGTTTGGGGATTGATACAGGACTATGGGGAGAGAGCGGGGCAGTGGGATTAGTTTGGGGATTGATACAGGACTATGGGGAGAGAGCGGGGCAGTGGGATTAGTTTGGGGATTGATACAGGACTATGGGGAGAGAGCGGGACAGTGGGATTGGTTTGGAGATTGATACAGGACTATGGGGAGAGCGGGGCAGTGGGATTAGTTTGGGGATTGATACAGGACTATGTGGAGAGAGCGGGGCAGTGGGATTAGTTTGGAGATTGATACAAGACTATGGGGAGAAAGTGGGGCAGTGGGATTAGTTTGGGGATTGATACAGGACTATGGGGAGAGAGCGGGGCAGTGGGATTAGTTTGGGGATTGATGCAGGACTATGGGGAGAGAGCGGGGCAGTGGGATTAGTTTGGGGATTGATACAGGACTATGGGGAGAGAGCGGGGCAGTGGGATTAGTTTGGGGATTGATACAGGACTATGGGGAGAGAGCGGGGCAGCGGGATTAGTTTGGGGATTGATACAGGACTTTGGGGAGAGAGCGGGGCAGTGGGATTAGTTTGGGGATTGATACAGGACTATGGGGAGAGAGCGGGGCAGTGGGATTAGTTTGGGGATTGATACAGGACTATGGGGAGAGAGCGGGGCAGTGGGATTAGTTTGGGGATTGATACAGGACTATGGGGAGAGAGCGGGGCAGTGGGATTAGTTTGGAGATTGATACAAGGCTATGGGGAGAGAGCGGGGCAGTGGGATTAGTTTGGGGATTGATACAGGGCTATGGGGAGAGAGCGGGGCAGTGGGATTAGTTTGGGGATTGATACAGGGCTATGGGGAGAGAGCGGAGCAGTGGGATTAGTTTGGGGATTGATACAGGACTATGGGGAGAGAGCGGGGCAGTGGGATTAGTTTGGGATTGATACAGGACTATGGGGAGAGAGCAGGGCAGTGGGATTAGTTTGGGGATTGATACAGGACTATGGGGAGAGAGCGGGACAGTTGGATTAGTTTGGAGATTGATACAGGACGATGGGGAGAGAGCGGAACAGTGGGATTAGTTTGGAGATTGATACAGGACTATGGGGAGAGAGCGGGGCAGTGGGATTAGTTTGGGGATTGATACAGGACTATGGGGAGAGAGCGGGACAGTGGGATTAGTTTGGGGATTGATACAGGGCTATGGGGAGAGAGCGGGGCTGTGGGATTAGTTTAGGATTGATACAGGACTATGGGGAGAGAGCGGGGCAGTGGGATTAGTTTGGGGATTGATACAGGGCTATGGGGAGAGAGTGGGGCAGTGGGATTAGTTTGGGGATTGATACAGGGCTATGGGGAGAGAGCGGGGCAGTGGGATTAGTTTGGGGATTGATACAGGACTATGGGGAGAGAGCGGGGCAGTGGGATTAGTTTGGGGATTGATACAGGGCTATGGGGAGAGAGCGGGGCAGTGGGATTAGTTTGGGATTGATACAGGACTATGTGGAGAGAGCGGGGCAGTGGGATTAGTTTGTGGATTGATACAGGACTATGGGGAGAGAGCGGGGCAGTGGGATTAGTTTGGGGATTGATACAGGGCTATGAGGAGAGAGCGGGGCAGTGGGATTAGATTAGGGATTGATACAGGACTATGGGGAGAGAGCGGGGCAGTGGGATTAGTTTGGGGATTGATACAGGACTATGGGGAGAGAGCGGGGCAGTGGGATTAGTTTGGGGATTGATACAGGGCTATGAGGAGAGAGCGGGGCAGTGGGATTAGTTTGTGGATTGATACAGGACTATGGGGAGAGAGCGGGGCAGTGGGATTAGTTTGGGGATTGAAACACGGCTATGAGGAGAGAACGGTGCAGTGGGATTAGTTTTTGGTTTGATACAGGGCTATGGGGAGCGAGCGGGGCAGTGGGATTAGTTTGGGGATTGATACAGGACTATGGGGAGAGAGCGGGGCAGTGGGATCATTTTGGGGATTGATACAGGGCTATGAGGAGAGAGCGGGGCAGTGGGATTAGTTTGGAGATTGATACAGGACTATGGGGAGAGAGCGGGGCAGTGGGATTAGTTTGGGGATTGATACAGGACTATGGGGAGAGAGCGGGGCAGTGGGATTAGATTGGGGATTGATACAGGACTATGGGGAGAGAGCGGGGCAGTGGGATTAGTTTGGGGATTGATACAGGGCTATGGGGAGAGAGCGGGGCAGTGGGATTAGTTTGGGATTGATACAGGACTATGGGGAGAGAGCAGGGCAGTGGGATTAGTTTGGGGATTGATACAGGACTATGGGGAGAGAGCGGGACAGTTGGATTAGTTTGGAGATTGATACAGGACGATGGGGAGAGAGCGGAGCAGTGGGATTAGTTTGGAGATTGATACAGAACTATGGGGAGAGAGCGGGGCAGTGGGATTAGTTTGGGGATTGATACAGGACTATGGGGAGAGAGCGGGACAGTGGGATTAGTTTGGGGATTGATACAGGGCTATGCGGAGAGAGTGGGGCAGTGGGATTAGTTTGGGGTTTTATTCAGGACTATGGGGAGAGAGCGGGGCAGTGGGATTAGTTTGGAGATTGATACAGGACTATGGGGAGAGAGCGGGGCAGTGGGATTAGTTTGTGGATTGATACAGGGCTATGGGGAGAGAGCGGGGCAGTGGGATTAGTTTGGGGATTGAAACAGGGCTATGAGGAGAGAGCGGGGCAGTGGGATTAGTTTTTGGTTTGATACAGGGCTATGGGGAGAGAGCGGGGCAGTGGGATTATTTTGGGGATTGATACAGGGCTATGAGGAGAGAGCGGGGCAGTGGGATTAGTTTGGAGATTGATACAGGACTATGGGGAGAGAGCGGGGCAGTGGGATTAGTTTGGGGATTGATACAGGACTATGGGGAGAGAGCGGGGCAGTGGGATTAGATTGGGGATTGATACAGGACTATGGGGAGAGAGCGGGGCAGTGGGAATAGTTTGGGATTGATACAGGACTATGGGGAGAGAGCAGGGCAGTGGGATTAGTTTGTGGATTGATACAGGACTATGGGGAGAGAGCGGGACAGTTGGATTACTTTGGAGATTGATACAGGACGATGGGGAGAGAGCGGAGCAGTGGGATTAGTTTGGAGATTGATACAGGACTATGGGGAGAGAGCGGGGCAGTGGGATTAGTTTGGGGATTGATACAGGACTATGGGGAGAGAGCGGGACAGTGGGATTAGTTTGGGGATTGATACAGGGCTATGGGGAGAGAGTGGGGCAGTGGGATTAGTTTGGGGTTTTATTCAGGACTATGGGGAGAGAGCGGGACAGTGGGATTAGTTTGGGGATTGATACAGGGCTATGGGGAGAGAGCGGGGCAGTGGGATTAGTTTGGGGATTGATACAGGACTATGGGGAGAGAGCGGGGCAGTGGGATTAGTTTGAGGATTGATACAGGGCTATGGGGAGAGAGCGGGGCAGTGGGATTAGTTTGGGGATTGATACAGGACTATGGGGAGAGAGCGGGGCAGTGGGATTAGTTTGGAGTTTGATACAGGACTATGGGGAGAGAGCGGGGCAGTGGGATTAGTTTGAGGATTGATACAGGGCTATGGGGAGCGAGCGGGGCAGTGGGATTAGTTTGGGGATTGATACAGGACTATGGGGAGAGAGCGGGGCAGTGGGATCATTTTGGGGATTGATACAGGGCTATGAGGAGAGAGCGGGGCAGTGGGATTAGTTTGGAGATTGATACAGGACTATGGGGAGAGAGCGGGGCAGTGGGATTAGTTTGGGGATTGATACAGGACTATGGGGAGAGAGCGGGGCAGTGGGATTAGATTGGGGATTGATACAGGACTATGGGGAGAGAGCGGGGCAGTGGGATTAGTTTGGGGATTGATACAGGGCTATGGGGAGAGAGCGGGGCAGTGGGATTAGTTTGGGATTGATACAGGACTATGGGGAGAGAGCAGGGCAGTGGGATTAGTTTGGGGATTGATACAGGACTATGGGGAGAGAGCGGGACAGTTGGATTAGTTTGGAGATTGATACAGGACGATGGGGAGAGAGCGGAGCAGTGGGATTAGTTTGGAGATTGATACAGAACTATGGGGAGAGAGCGGGGCAGTGGGATTAGTTTGGGGATTGATACAGGACTATGGGGAGAGAGCGGGACAGTGGGATTAGTTTGGGGATTGATACAGGGCTATGCGGAGAGAGTGGGGCAGTGGGATTAGTTTGGGGTTTTATTCAGGACTATGGGGAGAGAGCGGGGCAGTGGGATTAGTTTGGAGATTGATACAGGACTATGGGGAGAGAGCGGGGCAGTGGGATTAGTTTGTGGATTGATACAGGGCTATGGGGAGAGAGCGGGGCAGTGGGATTAGTTTGGGGATTGAAACAGGGCTATGAGGAGAGAGCGGGGCAGTGGGATTAGTTTTTGGTTTGATACAGGGCTATGGGGAGAGAGCGGGGCAGTGGGATTATTTTGGGGATTGATACAGGGCTATGAGGAGAGAGCGGGGCAGTGGGATTAGTTTGGAGATTGATACAGGACTATGGGGAGAGAGCGGGGCAGTGGGATTAGTTTGGGGATTGATACAGGACTATGGGGAGAGAGCGGGGCAGTGGGATTAGATTGGGGATTGATACAGGACTATGGGGAGAGAGCGGGGCAGTGGGAATAGTTTGGGATTGATACAGGACTATGGGGAGAGAGCAGGGCAGTGGGATTAGTTTGTGGATTGATACAGGACTATGGGGAGAGAGCGGGACAGTTGGATTAGTTTGGAGATTGATACAGGACGATGGGGAGAGAGCGGAGCAGTGGGATTAGTTTGGAGATTGATACAGGACTATGGGGAGAGAGCGGGGCAGTGGGATTAGTTTGGGGATTGATACAGGACTATGGGGAGAGAGCGGGACAGTGGGATTAGTTTGGGGATTGATACAGGGCTATGGGGAGAGAGTGGGGCAGTGGGATTAGTTTGGGGTTTTATTCAGGACTATGGGGAGAGAGCGGGACAGTGGGATTAGTTTGGGGATTGATACAGGGCTATGGGGAGAGAGCGGGGCAGTGGGATTAGTTTGGGGATTGATACAGGACTATGGGGAGAGAGCGGGGCAGTGGGATTAGTTTGAGGATTGATACAGGGCTATGGGGAGAGAGCGGGGCAGTGGGATTAGTTTGGGGATTGATACAGGACTATGGGGAGAGAGCGGGGCAGTGGGATTAGTTTGGAGTTTGATACAGGACTATGGGGAGAGAGCGGGGCAGTGGGATTAGTTTGGAGTTTGATACAGGACTATGGGGAGAGAGCATAATAAAGTATATTTTTGAAATCTAAACCAAAATGGGTGATCTGTGAACAAACCTGGTTTGCCTGCCTGGGCTCGGGGCTTTGTGTATTGGTCCCAGTCTCTGGGTCCTTCATGTGTTTGAAGAGTTTGAAGTCAGTCACACCTTGTTGAACCATTTCATTCTTTCAGGGCATTGATGGTAAACAGCTTCAATCCTGTGTATCTGTGAGGGGGCGACACAATCGTATTTACACCTTATTCAAACCAACAAAACTTCTCCATGTCCTGCCCTGTGAAGATATCACACCGTTCCACAAAGCAGCATTGTCTGAATCAGCCTTTGATCCCATATACTGCTCAATCTGAAACACTCAAAGTTTTCAGATGGAGAAACTAGATTTAACCCACACATTCCGACCCACAATTGGATGGTTAGCAAATCAAAAATGTCCCAGAAATGTGATTTCTTGCTGTGGGTTTAAACAGTCAGGCTGCAATATGTCAGGGTACTTTTCAATCAAGGAAACATCAGAATGGGAATGAGAGACAGGGAGAGAGAAAAAGATAGGGTGACAGGGAGAAGCAGTGAGAGAATTAGGGATCGAGAGAGGGAGACTGAAAGAGAGAGCGAGAGAGAGAGAGGAACAGACAGAGAGAGAGACTGACAGAGAGAAAGCGAGAGGGACAGAGAGAGTTGGGCATTTAATCTCCCTCCACACTGTCTCATCAAACCTCCCTGGGCAGGTACAGGGGGTTAGATACAGAATAAAGCTCCCTCCACACTGTCCCATCAAACACTCCCAGGGCAGGTACAGGGGGTTAGATACAGAGTAAAGCTCCCTATACACTGTCCCATCAAACACTCCCAGGGCAGTTACAGGGGGTTAGATACAGAGTAAATCGCCCTCTACACTGTCCCATCAAACACTCCCAGGCCAGGTACAGCACGGGGTTAGATACAGAGTAAAGCTCCCTCCACACTGTCCCATTAAACACTCCCAGGGCAGGTACAGGGGGTTAGATACGGAGTAAAGCTCCTTCTACACTGTCCCATCAAACACTCCCAGGGCAGGTACAGCACGGGGTTAGATACAGAGTAAAGCTCCCTCTACACTGTCCCATCAAATACTCCCAGGGCAGGTACAGGGGGTTAGATACAGAGTAAAGCTCCCTCTACACTGTCCCATCAAACACTCCCAGGGCAGGTACAGGGGGTTAGATACAGAGTAAAACTCCCTCTACACTGTCCCATCAAACACTCCCAGGGCAGGTACAGAGGGTAAGATACAGAGTAAAGCTCCCTCTACACTGTCCCATCAACACTCCCAGGGCAGGTACAGGGGGTTAGATACAGAGTAATGCTCCCTCTACACTGTCCCATCAAACACTCCCAGGGCAGGTACAGCACAGGTTAGATACAGAGTAAAGCTCCCTCTACACTGTCCCATCAAACATTCCCAGGGCAGGTACAGGGGGTTAGATACAGAGTAAAGCTCCCTCTACACTGTCCCATCAAACACTCCCAGGGCAGGTACAGGGGGTTAGATACAGAGTAAAGCTCCCTCTACACTCTCCCATGAAACACTCCCAGGGCAGGTATAGGAGGTTAGATACAGAGTAAAGCTCCCTCTACACTGTCCCAACAAACACTCCCAGGGCAGGTACAGGGGGTTAGATACAGAGTAAAGCTCCCTCTACACTGTCCCATCAAACACTCCCAGGGCAGGTACACCTTTAAGCAGCTGACGTTAAATTAGAGAGTAGTCGGTCTCTGTAATCAATCTCCCAGTGTTAACATCAAATGGTGACCATTAACAAATGTAAAATGGATGACTGAAGATCGGTGTGTGCATTGTCACTGTGGTTCAGGGATAGCTTCAGAGAGACAGAGAGAGAGAGAGGGAGAGATATACAGAGTGACTGAAAGAGAGAGAGAGAGAGACACAGAGAGTGAGATACAGAGTGGGAGAGAGACAGCGAGAGAGAGAGAGAGAGACAGAGCAAGAGGGAGAGAGAGACAGAGAGAGAGGGAAAGTTAGAGAGAGAGAGAAACAGAGACGGAGAGCGAGAGAGAGAGGGGGGAAAGACAGAGAATGACAGGGAGGGGCAGAGAGAGAGATAGAGAGAGAGAGAGCGAAACAGAGCAAGACAGAGAGTGAGACAGTGAGAGAGACAGGGAGACAGAGGGGAAGACAGAGAAAGACAGAAAGACGGAGCGATAGTGAGAGAGAGAGACAGGCAGAGAGAGAGAGCGGGGGAGAGAGTGAGAGAGGGAGAGAGACAGGGAGACAGAGGGGAAGACAGAGAAAGACAGAGAGACGGAGAGATAGTGAGAGAGAGATACAGACAGAGAGAGAGAGCGGGGGAGAGAGTGAGAGAGGGAGAGCTAGAAACAGATAGAGAAAGATAGAGAGAGACAGAGATATATCGAGAGGGAAAGAGATACAGACTGAGAGAGAGACCAGGAGAGACAGAGAGCGAGAGAGAGAGAAAGATAGAGATAGACACAGAGAGAGAGATAGAGACAGAGATATATAGAGAGGCACATAGAGAGAGTGACAGAGAGAGAGAGAGACAGAGCGAGAGAGGTAGAGAGAGAAAGAGACAGAGAGAGAGAGTGTTAGGGGGATAGAGAGAGATAGGGAGAGAGAGAGTGATACAGAGAGAGTCAAAGAGAGAGAGGGAGAGACAGAGAGAGAGAGAGAGCCAGAGAGAGAGACAGAGAGACAGAAAGAGAGAGAGTCAGAGAGAGAGACAGAAAGAGAGAGACAGAGAGAGCCAGAGACAGAGAGAGAGAGAGAGAGAGAGACAGAGAGAGTCAGAGAGAGAGACAGAGAGAGTCAGAGAGAGAGAGACACAGAGAATCAAAGACAGAGAGGGAGAGACAGAGAGAGAGAGAGACAGAGAAAGAGACATAGAAAGAGAGACACAGAGAGAGAGGGAGTGAGAGAGAGAGAGACAGAGAGAGATAGAAAGAGTCAGAGAGAGAGAGAGACAGAGAGAGTCAACGGCAGAGAGGGAGAGACAGAGAGAGAGAGACAGAGAAAGAGACATAGAAAGAGAGACACAGAGAGAGAGAGAGAGAGAGAGTGAGAGAGAGAGACAGAGAGGGAGAGAGAGAGAGCTAGAGAGTGACAAGAGAGTGAGAGAGAGACAGAGAGAGTCAGAGATCGAGAGAGACAGCGAGAGTCAGAGAGAGAGCGAGACGGAGAGAGTCAGAGAGAGAGACAGAGAGAGAGAGACAGAGAGGGAGAGAGAGAGAGATAGAGAGTGACAAGAGAGAGAGAGATAGAGAGTGACAAGAGAGTGAGAGATAGAGAGAGACAGAGAGAGTCAGAGAGAGAGCGAGACGGAGAGAGTCAGAGAGAGAGAGAGTCAGAGAGAGAGACAGAGAGAGTCAGAGAGAGAGCGAGACGGAGAGAGTCAGAGAGAGAGAGAGTCAGAGAGAGAGACAGAGAGAGTCATAGAGAGAGGGACAGAGAGAATCAAAGACAGAGAGGGAGAGACAGAGAGAGAGAGAGACAGAGAAAGAGACACAGAAAGAGAGACACAGAGAGAGAGGGAGACAGAGAGAGACACAGAGAGAGAGAGAGAGACAGAGAGAGTCAGAGAGAGAGAGACGGAGAGAGTGAGTGTGACAGAGAGAGAGTGTCAGAGAGAGGGAGAGAGAGACAGTCAAAGAGAGAGAGGGACAGAGAGAGATACAGAGAGAGGGAGAGAGAGAGAGACAGAGTTAGTGAGAGAGAGATAAAGAGAGAGAGAGAGGGGCACAGTGAAAGGGACAGAGAGAGAGAAAGAGATGAAAAGAGAGAGTAGAGAGAGACAAAGAGACAGAGAGAGAAACTCAGAGATGCAGAGAGAGGGAAAGGCAGAGAGAGAGAGGAAGCTAGAGAGAGAGAGGGATAGAGAGAGAGGGATCGAGAGAGATGGATAGAGAGAGACAGAAAGAAAGTCAGAGTGAGAGAGAGAGACAGACAGAGTGAGAGAGAGAGAGACAAGACAGAGAGAGAGAGAGAGACAGAGAGAGAAAGACAGCGAGACAGATAAACAGAGAGAGATAAAGATCGATAGTGAGAGAGAAAGAGGGAGGCAAAGAGAGGGAAAATTAGTGAGAGTGAAACAGAGACGGAGAGAGCGAGCGATAGGGAGCTAGACAAAGACAGAGAGAGACAGAAAGACAGAGAGAGAGAGAGAGAGAGAGAGAGAGAGAGACAGGCACAAAGAGAGAGAGGAAAAGAGACAGACAGAGCGAGTGAGAGAGAGAGAGAGAGAGCTGGAAACAGATAGAGACATAGAGATATATAGAGAGGGAAAGAGATACAGAGAGAGAGACAGAGAGAGAACTAGTTTGGAGATTGATACAGGACTATGGGGAGAGAGCGGGGCAGTGGGATTAGTTTGGGGATTGATACAGGACTATGGGGAGAGAGCGGGGAAGTGGGATTAGTTTGGGGATTGATACAGGACTATGGGGAGAGAGCGGGACAGTGGGATTAGTTTGGGGATTGATACAGGACTATGGGGAGAGAGCGGGGCAGTGGGATTAGTTTGGGGATTGATACAGGGCTATGGGGAGAGAGCGGGGCAGTGGGATTAGTTTGGGGATTGATACAGGACTATGGGGAGAGAGCGGGGCAGTGGGATTAGTTTGGGGATTGATACAGGACTATGGGGAGAGAGCGGGGCAGTGAGATTGGTTTGGGGATTGATACAGGACTATGGGGAGAGAGCGGGGCAGTGGGATTAGTTTGGGGATTGATACAGGGGTATGGGGAGAGAGCGGGGCAGTGGGATTAGTTTCGGGATTGATAGACATACAGAGAGAGACAGAGAGGGAGAGACACTTAAACAGGGAGAGAGAGACTGAGAGAGAGACAGAGAGGAAGAGAGAGAGTGAGACAGATAGAGTCAGAGAGAGAGAGACAGAGAGGGTCAGAGAGAGAGAGCGAGACACACACAGAGAGTGAGAGACAGAAAGGGAGAGAGACAGAGACAGTCAGAGAGAGAAAGAAAGAGAGAGAGAGAGAGAGAGAGAGACAGAGAGAGTGAGTGTGACAGAGAGAGAGAGAGAGGCAGAGAGTGTCAGAGAGAGGGGGAGAGAGACAGACAGACAGAGAGAGAGGGATAGAGAGAGATAGGGAGAGTGAGAGAGAGAGAGAGACAGAAATAGTGAGAGAGACAGAGAGAGAGAGCGGGGAACAGAGGGAGGGACAGAGAGAGAGAGACAGTGAGAGCGAAAGAGAGACCGAGAGAGAGAAAGAGATGGAAAGAGACAGGAGAGAGATACAGAGAGACAGAGAGAAACTCAGAGACACAGAGAGAGAGAGACAGAGAGAGAGAGAGAGAGAGTGAGAGAGAGAGACAGAGAGACAGAGAGAGAGACAGAGAGAGAGAGAGCGTGGGGGGGACAGAGAGAAAGAAAGAGAGAGCAAGAGATGGAAAGAAACAGGAGAGAGAGAGAGGAAGACAGAGAGTGAGAGTGATAGAGAGAGAGAGGGATAGGAAGAGAGACGGATGTTGAGAGAGGGGTAGAGACAGAGAAAGAGAGGGAGAAACACAGAGAGAGGGAGAGAGACAGAGAGAGAGAGAGTGAGAAACAGAGAGAGAGAGACAGAGAGAGAGACAGAGGGAGAGAGCATGGGGGGGACAGAGAGAAAGAAAGAGAGAGCAAGAGATGGAAAGAAACAGGAGAGAGAGAGAGGGAGACAGAGAGCGAGAGTGATAGAGAGAGAGAGGGATAGGAAGAGAGACGGATGTTGAGAGAGGGGGAGAGACAGAGAAAGAGAGGGAGAAACACAAGAGAGAGGGAGAGAGACAGAGAGAGAGAGAGGGAGAAACACAGAGAGAGGGACAGAGAGAGGGAGAGAGAGAGAGTGACAGAGACAGAGAAAGAGAGAGAGACAGACAGATAGAGAGACAGAGAGAAAGAGAGAGATGGAAAGAGACAGGAGAGTGGGAGAGAGGGATAGAGAGAGATAGGAAGTGAGAGACAGAGAGGGAGTGAGACAGAGAGAGAGAGAAGGAGAGAGACAGAGCGAGAGAGAGAGACAGAGAGAGAAGGAGAAAGACAGAGCGAGAGAGAGAGACAGAGAGAACAAGTCAGAGAGAGAGACAGAGCGAGAGAACGAGGCAGAGAGAGAGACAGAGAGAGTGAGTGTGACTGAGAGACAGAGAGTGTCAGAGAGAGATAGAGTGAAACAGACAGAGAGAAAGGGGGATAGAGAGAGATAGGGAGAGAGGGACAGAGAGAGAGAGATGACAGAAAGAGAGACAGATAGATTGAGAGAGACAGTGAGAGAGAGAGATAGAGAGAGAGACAGAGAGACAGAGCGAGAGAGAGAAAGATGGAAAGAGACAGGAGAGAGACAGAGAGAGAAACTCAGAGACAGAGAGAGAGAGAGACAGAGAGAGAGAGCGAGAAACAGATAAAGAGAGAGAGAGACAGAGAGATAGAGACAGAGAGAGACAGACAGAGAGAGAAAAAATGAGTGAATGAGAGAGACAGAGAGCAAGAAACGGAGAAAGAGAGAGAGAGAGAGACAGAGAGTTAGAGACAGAGAGAGATAGACAGAGAGTGAGAAAATAAGAGAGTGAGAGAGATAGAAAGAGAGAGATAGAGACAGAGAGTTATATATATATATATAGAGAGAGGGAGACAGAGAGAGAGAGTGATGGAAAAATGCAGGAGAGAGAGACAGAGAGAGAAAGAGAGGGATAGAGAGAGAGGGGGATAGAGAGAGAGAGGGATAGGGAGAAAGAGGGAGAGAGACAGAGAGAGAGAGAGAAACACAGGGAAAGAGAGAGACAGAGAGATAGAGATTGTAGGACAGAGAGAGAGAGAGGCACAGAGAGAGAGAGGGAGATCGGGAGAAGGACAGAGAGAGGGAAAGAGAGAGGGAGAGAGACAGAGAGAGAGCGAGAGGAACAGAGAGAGGGACAGAGAGAGAGAAAGAGCGAGAAAGAGAGATACAGAGTGAGAGAGAGACAGAAATAGGGCGAGACAGAGAGAGGGACAGAGTGAAAGAGAGGATCAGAGAGAGTGAGAGAGACAGAGAGAGAGACAGTGAGAGAGAGCAAGAGGGAGAGAGAGAGTGTGTGTGTGTGTGTCTCTCTCTCTCTGTCTGTCTCACTTTCTGTATCGATTCTGGGATTGATACAGGACTATGAGGAGAGAGCGGGGCAGTGGGATTAGTTTGGGGATTGATACAGGACTATGGGGAGAGAGCGGGGCAGCGGGATTAGTTTGGAGATTGATACAGGAATATGGGGAGAGAGCGGGGCAGTGGGATTAGTTTGGGGATTGATACAGGACTATGGGGAGAGAGTGGGGCAGTGGGATTATTTTGGGGAATGATACAGGGCTGTGGGGAGAGAGCGGAGGGATTGATGCAGGGCTATGGGGAGAGAGCGGGGCAGTGGGATTAGTTTGGGGATTGATACAGGACTATGTGGAGAGAGCGGGGCAGTGGGATTAGTTTGGGGATTGATACAGGACTATGTGGAGAGAGCGGGGCAGTGGGATTAGTTTGGGGATTGATACAGGACTATGTGGAGAGAGCGGGGCAGTGGGATTAGTTTGGGGATTGAAACAGGACGATGGGGAGTGAGCCGGGCAGTGGGATTAGTTTGGCGATTGATACAGGACTATGGGGAGAGAGTGGGGCAGTGGGATTAGTTTGGCGATTGATACAGGACGATGGGGAGAGAGCGGGGCAGTGGGATTAGTTTGGGGATTGATACAGGACTATGGGGAGAGAGCGGGGCAGTGGGATTAGTTTGGAGATTGATACAGGACTATGGGGAGAGAGCGGGGCAGTGGGATTAGTTTGGAGATTGATACAGGACTATGGGGAGAGAGCGGGGCAGTGGGATTAGTTTGGATATTGATACAGGGCTATGGGGAGAGAGCGGGGCAGTGGGATTAGTTTGGGGATTGATACAGGATTATGGGGAGAGAGCGGGGCAGTGGGATTAGTTTGGAGATTGATACAGGACTATGGGGAGAGAGCGGGGCAGTGGGATTAGTTTGGGGATTGATACAGGACTATGGGGAGAGAGCGGGGCAGTGGGATTAGTTTGGAGATTGATACAGGACTATGGGGAGAGAGCGGGGCAGTGGGATTAGTTTGGGGATTGATACAGGACTATGTGGAGAGAGCGGGGCAGTGGGATTAGTTTGGGGATTGATACAGGACTATGGGGAGAGAGCGGGGCAGTGGAATTAGTTTGGAGATCGATACAGGACTATGGGGAGAGAGCGGGGCAGTGGGATTAGTTTGAGGATTGATACAGAACTATGGGGAGAGAGCGGGTCAGTGGGATTAGTTTGGGGATTGATACAGGACTGTGGCGAGAGAGCGGGACAGTGGGATTAGTTTGGGGATGGATACAGGACTATGGGGAGAGAGCGGGGCAGTGGGATTAGTTTGGGGATTGATACAGGGCTATGGGGAGAGAGCGGGGCAGTGGGATTAGTTTGGAGATTGATACAGGGCTATGGGGAGAGAGCGGGGCAGTGGAATTAGTTTGGTGATTGATACAGGACTATGGGGAGAGAGTGGGGCAGTGGGATTAGTTTGGGATTGATACAGGACTATGGGGAGAGAGCGGGGCAGTGGGATTAGTTTGGAGATTGATACAGGACTATGGGGAGAGAGCGGGGCAGTGGCATTAATTTGGGGATTGATACAGGGCTATGGGGAGAGACCGGGGCAGACAGGGTGAGGGAGAGTGACAGAGAGAGTCAGAGAGAGAGGGAAGGATAGAGAGAGATAGGTTGAGAGAGAGTGATACAGAGAGAGACAAAGAGAGAGAGGTAGAGACAGACAGAGAGAGCCAGAAAAAGAGAAAGACAGTGAGAGAGAGAGACAGAGAGACAGAGATAGAGAGAGACAGAGAGAAAGAGACAGAGACAGAGTGAGTGAACGAGACAGAGATAGATAGAGACAGAGAGAGTGAGTGTGACAGAGTGAGAATGGCAAAGAGTGTCAGCGAGAGGGAGAGAGAGACAATCAAAGTTAGAGAGGGATCGAGAGAGATAGGGAGAGAGAGAGAGTTAAAGAGAGACATGGAGAGAGAGAGAGAGACAGAGAGAGAGACAGAGTTACTGAGAGAGAGATAAGGAGAGAGAGAGGGGCACAGAGGGAGGGACAGAGAGAGAGAAAGAGATGAAAAGAGACAGGAGAGAGAGACAGAGTGAGAAACTCAGAGACACAGTGAGAGAGAAAGGCAGAGAGAGAGAGGAAGGGAGAGAGAGAGAGGAAGGGAGAGAGAGAGAGAGATAGAGAGAGAGGGATAGTAAGAGAGGGATAGAGAGAGAGACAGAGAGAGAGTCAGAGAGAGAAAGAAAGACAGCGTGAGAGAGAGAGAGAGAGAGAGACAGAGTGAGAGAGAGAGAGAGAGAGAGAAGACAGAGAGAGAGAGAGAAAGACAGCGAGACAGATAGACAGAGAGAGAGAGAGATAGAGACAGCTAGATAGAGCGAGAGAGAGACAGAGAGCGAAAGAGAGAGGGAGAGAGGGAGACAGGAAGACAGACAGAGAGATGGTGAGAGAGAGACAGAGAGAGAAAGAAAGACAGAGAGAGAGTGAGAGAGAGATAAAGACAACTAGATAGAGCGAGAGAGAGACAGAGAGCGAGAGAGAGAGAAAAAGAGAGGGAGAGAGGGAGACAGGAAGACAGACAGAGAGATGGTGAGAGAGAGACAGAGAGAGAGAGAGAGCAAGAAAGAGAGAGAGTGAGAGAGAGAGCGAGAGAGAGAGATTGGGAGAGAGAGAGGGATAGAATGAGAGGGATAGAGAGAGAGACAGAGAAAGAAAGACAGAGAGAGAGAGAGAAAGAAACAGAGAGAGAGAGAGAGAGTGAGACAGAGAGATAGAGACAGAGAGAGACAGACAAAGAGAGAGAAAATGAGAGAGTGAGATCGACAGATAGAGAGAGAGTTATATATCTAAAGAGAGAGAGGGAGACAGAGAGAGGGAGAGAGAGAGAGAGAGATGGAAAAATGCAGGAGAGAGAGGCAGAGAGGGATAGAGAGAGAGGGGGATGGAGAGAGAGGGATAGGGAGAAAGAGGGAGAGAGACAGACAGAGAGAGAGAAACACAGGGAAAGAGATAGAGAGAGTAGGACAGAGAGAGAGAGTAGGACAGAGAGAGAGAGAGGCACAGACAGAGAGAGCAAGAGAGAGAGAGGGAGATAGGGAGAAGGACAGAGAGAGGGAAAGAGAGGGAGAGAGAGAGAGCGAGAGGAACAGAGAGAGGGACAGAGAGAGAGAAAGAGAGAGAGAGAGAGATACTGAGTGAGACAGAGACAGAGAGAGAGAGCGACAGAAAGAGGGCGAGACAGAGAGAGGGACAGAGTGAAAGAGAGGAACAGAGAGAGAGAGAGTGAGAGAGACAGAGAGAGAGAGACAGTGAGAGAGAGCGAGAGGGAGAGAGAGAGAGTGTGTATGTGTGTGTCTCTCTCTCTCTCTGTCTGTCTCACTTTCTGTATAGATTCTGGGATTGATACAGGACTATGGGGAGAGAGCTGGGCAGTGGGATTAGTTTGGGGATTGATACACGACTATGGGGAGAGAGCGGGGCAGTGGGATTAGTTTGGAGATTGATACAGGACTGTGGGGAGAGAGCGGGGCAGTGGGATTAGTTTGGGGATTGATACAGGACTATGGGGAGAGAGCGGGGCAGTGGGATTAGTTTGGGGATTGATACAGGACTATGGGGAGAGAGCGGGGCAGTGGGATTAGTTTGGCGATTGATACAGGACTATGAGGAGAGAGCGGGGCAGTGGGATTAGTTTGTAGATTGATACAGGACTATGGGGAGAGAGCGGGGCAGTGGGATTAGTTTGGGGATTGATACAGGGCTATGGAGAGAGAGTGGGGCAGTGGGATTAGTTTGGGGATTGATACAGGACTATGGGGAGAGAGTGGGGCTGTGGGATTAGTTTGGGGATTGATACAGGGCTATGGGGAGAGGATGGGGCAGTGGGATTAGTTTGGGGATTGATACAGGGCTATGGGGAGAGAGCGGGGCAGTGGGATTAGTTTGGGGATTGATACAGGACTATGGGGAGAGAGTGGGGCAGTGGGATTAGTTTGGGGATTGATACAGGACTATGGGGAGAGAGCGGGGCAGTGGGATTAGTTTGGGGATTGATACAGGGCTATGGGGAGAGAGTGGGACAGTGGGATTAGTTTGGGGATTGATACAGGGCTATGGGGAGAAAGCGGGGCAGTGGGATTAGTTTGTGTGAGATTGAGCAGCCATTTTACGAGATGCGTGGTGACCATTTTATACCAAGTCTCTTGTTACAGAGTCCGAGAGACTGAGGGAGACAGGGAGAGACAGAGAGAGAGAGACAGAGAGAGAGAGACGGAGATAGAGAGAGAGAGAGACAGAGAGAGAGAGAGAGAGAGGAGAGAGAGAGAGATGGAGATAGAGAGGGAGAGAGAGACAGAGCGAGAGAGAGAGAGAGAGAGACAGGTCATGAGACCGAGAGAGATAGAGTGAAAGACAGATGAGAGAGAAAGACAGAGAGAGAAAGAGACAAGGAGAGACAGAGTGAGAGACAGAACGTGAGAGTGCGAGAGAGAGACATGGATTGAGAGGCAGAGAGATAGAGAGACAGAGAGAGAGCGAGAGAGAGAGATAATGTGAGAGAGAGAGAGACAGAGAGAGAGTGCGAAAGCGAGACAGAGATTGAGAGAGAGAGGGAGGAACAAAGAGAGAGAGAGAGAGGGCGAAAGAGGGAGGGATACAGTGTGAGAGAGAGAGTGAGACAGAGAGAGCCAGAGAGAGATAGAGAGACGGAGAGAACAAAAGAGAGAGAGCGGGAGAGAGACAGGTAGAGAGAGAGGGAGAGAAAAAGAGAGAGAGAGAAAGCGAGAGAGAGAGCGATGAAGCGATACAGAGTGGGAGAGAGGGAGAGAGAGAGAGACAGAGAGAGAGAGAGAGATGGAGATAGAGAGGGAGAGAGAGACAGAGACAGAGCGAGAGAGAGAGAGAGAGAGACAGGTCATGAGACCGAGAGAGATAGAGAGAAAGACAGATAAGAGAGAAAGTGAGAAACAGAGAGAGAGAAAGACAGAGGGAGAAAGAGACAGAGAGAGACAGAGAGAGAGACAGAATGTGAGAGCGCGACAGAGAGACAGAGATTGAGAGGCAGAGAGATAGAGAGACAGAGAGAGAGCGAGAGAGAGAGATAGTGTGAGAGAGAGAGAGACAGAGAGAGAGTGCGAAAGCGAGACAGATTGAGAGAGAGAGGGAGGAACAGAGAGAGAGAGAGGGCGAAAGAGGGAGGGATACAGTGTGAGAGAGAGAGTGAGACAGAGAGAGACGGAGAGAACAATAGAGAGAGAGCGGGAGAGAGAGAGGTAGAGAGAGAGGGAGAGAAACAGAGAGAGAGAGAAAGCGAGAGAGAGAGCGATGAAGCGATACAGAGTGGGAGAGAGGGAGAGAGACAGAGACAGAGGGAGAGAGAGGTAGCGAGACAGAATGGGAGAGATAGAGGGAGAGCGAGGGAGAGTGGGAGAGGGAGATAGAGGGAGTGAGACAGAGAGACAAACAGAGAGGTGCTCTCTCCAAATGTAATTAACTATAAGACCGCAGGTAACTAACGAACAAAACGGATCAGATAATGAGGGGCTCGACAAGGTGGATGCAGAGAGGATGTTCCCACTGATGGGGGAGACTGGAACTAGGGGGCATGGTCTTAGAATAAGGGGCCGCCCATTTAAAACTGAGATGAGGAGGAATTTCTTCTCTCAGAGGGTTGTAAATCTGTGGAACTCGCTGCCTCAGAGAGCTGTGGAAGCCGGGACATTGAATAAATTTAAGACAGAGATAGACAGTTCCTTAACCGATAAGAGATAAGGGTTTATAGGGAGCGGGCAGGGAAGTGGAGCTGAGTCCATGATCGGATCAGACATGATCGTATTAAATGGTGGAGCAGGCTCGAGGGGCCATATGGCCTACTCCTGCTCCTATTTCATATGTTCTTATCTCCGTATCTAACCCCGTGCTGTCCCTGCCCTGGGAGTGTTTGATGGGACAGTGTAGAGGGAGCTTTACTCTGTATCTAACCCCCTGTACCTGCCCTGGGAGTGTTTGATGGGACAGTGTAGAGGGAGCTTTACTCTGTATCTAACCCCCTGTACCTGCCCTGGGAGTGTTTGATGGGACAGTGTAGAGGGAGCTTTATTCTGTATCTAACCCCCTGCTGTACCTGCCCTGGGAGTGTTTGATGGGACAGTGTAGAGGGAGCTTTACTCTGTATCTAAACCCCTGTACCTGCCCTGGGAGTGTTTGATGGGACAGTGTAGAGGGAGCTTTACTCTGTATCTAACCCCCTGTACCTGCCCTGGGAGTGTTTGATGGGACAGTATAGAGGGAGCTTTACTCTGTATCTAACCCCCTGTACCTGCCCTGGGAGTGTTTGATGGGACAGTGTAGAGGGAGCTTTACTCTGTATCGAACCCCCTGTACCTGCCCTGGGAGTGTTTGATGGGACAGTGTAGAGGGAGCTTTACTCTGTATCTAACCCCCTGTACCTGCCCTGGGAGTGTTTGATGGGACAGTGTAGAGGGAGCTTTACTCTGTATCTAACCCCGTGCTATACCTGCCTGGGAGTGTTTGATGGGACAGTGCAGAGGGAGCTTTATTCTGTATCTAACCACCTGTACCTGCCCTGGGAGTGTTTGATGGGACAGTGTAGAGGGAGCTTTACTCTGTATCTAACCCCCTGTACCTGCCCTGGGAGTGTTTGATTGAACAGTGTAGAGGGAGCTTTACTCTGTATCTAACCCCCTGTACCTGCCCTGGGAGTGTTTGCTGGGACAGTGTAGAGGGAGCTTTACTCTGTATCTAGCCCCCTGTACCTGCCCTGGGAGTGTTTGATGGGACAGTGTAGAGGGAGCTTTACTCTGTATCTAACCCCCTGTACCTGCCCTGGGAGTGTTTGATGGGACAGTGTAGAGGGAGCTTTACTCTGTATCTAACCCACTGTACCTGCCCTGGGAGTGTTTGATGGGACAGTGTAGAGGGAGCTTTACTCTGTATCTAACCCCCTGCACCTGCCCTGGGAGTGTTTGCTGGGACAGTGCAGAGGGAGATTAAATTAGAGAGCAGTCGATCTCTGTAATCAATGTCCAAGCATCAGAGAGACAGATAGAGAGAGAGAGAAGCAGAGACAGAGAGAGAGAGACAGAGAGAGACATAGAAAGAGAGACACACAGAGAGAGAGTTAGAGAGACAGAGACAGAGAGGGAGAGAGAGAGATAGAGTGACAAGAGAGTGAGAGAGAGACAGAGAGAGTCAGAGAAAGAGAGAGACAGAGAGAGTCAGAGAGAGTGTCAGAGAGAGAGACAGGGGGAGAGAGAGAGAGACAAAGAGAGTCAGAGAGAGAGAGAGGGGGGGATAGAGAGAGATAGGGAGAGAGAGAGTGATACAGAGAGAGTCAAAGAGAGAGATGGAGAGACAGACAAAGAGAGCCAGAGAAAGAGAGAGACAGAGAGAAAGACAGAGACAGAGCAAGTGAAAGAGATAGAGAGACAGGGAGATTGAGTGTGACAGAGAGAGAGTGGCAGAGAGAGGGAGAGAGAGAGACAGTCAAAGAGAGAGAGGGGTAGAGAGAGATATAGAGAGAGGCAGAGAAAGAAAGACAGAGTTAGTGAGAGAGAGATAAAGAGAGAGAGAGAGGGGCACAGAGAGAGGGACAGAGAGAGAGAGAGATGAAAAGAGACAATAGAGAGAGACAAAGAGACAGAGAGAGAAACTCAGAGATACAGAGAGAGAGAAAGGCAGAGAGAGAGGAAGGTAGAGAGAGAGAGGGATAGAGAAAGAGGGATAGAGAGAGAGACAAAAAGAAAGTCAGAGTGAGAGAGAGAGAGAGTGAGAGACAGTGAGAGAGAGAGACAAGACAGAGAGTGAGAGAGACAGAGAGAGAAAGACAGCGAGACAGAAAAACAGAGAGAGAGATTTAGAGAAAGATAGATAGTGAGAGAGAGAGAGGGAGGCAGAGAGAGAGGGAAAATTAGTGAGAGTGAAACAGAGATGGAGAGAACGAGCGATAGGGAGCTAGACAGAGAAAGACAGAGAGAGACAGAAAGACAGAGCGAGAGAGAGAGAGAGAGAGAGAGATAGGAAAAGAGACAGACAGAGCGAATGAGACAGAGAGAGAGAGAGAGAGAGAGAACTAGTTTGGGGATTGATACAGGACTATGGGGAGAGAGCGGGGCAGTGGGATTAGTTTGGGGATTGATACAGGACTATGGGGAGAGAGCGGGGCAGTGGGATTAGTTTGGGGATTGATACAGGACTATGGGGAGAGAGCGGGGCAGTGGGATTAGTTTGGGGATTGATACAGGGCTATGGGGAGAGAGCGGGGCAGTGGGATTAGTTTGGGGATTGATACAGGACTATGGGGAGAGAGCGGGGCAGTGGGATTAGTTTGGAGATTGATACAGGACTATGGGGAGAGAGCGGGGCAGTGGGATTAGTTTGGAGATTGATACAGGGCTATGGGGAGAGAGCGGGGCAGTGGGATTAGTTTGGAGATTGATACAGGACTATGGGGAGAGAGCAGGGCAGTGGGATTAGTTCGGAGATTGATACAGGACTATGGGGAGAGAGCGGGGCAGTGGGATTAGTTCGGAGATTGATACAGGGCTATGGGGAGAGAGCGGGGCAGTGAGATTAGTTTGGAGATTGATACAGGGCTATGGGGAGAGAGCGGGGCAGTGGGATTAGTTTGGAGATTGATGCAGGGCTATGGGGATAGAGCGGGGCAGTGGGATTAGTTTGGGTTTTGATACAGGACTATGGGGAGAGAGTGGGGCAGTGGGATTAGTTCGGAGATTGATACAGGGCTATGGGGAGAGAGCGGGGCAGTGGGATTAGTTTGGGGATTGATACAGGGCTATGGGGAGAGAGCGGGGCAGTGGGATTAGTTTGGGGATTGTTACAAGATTATGGGGAGAGAGCGAGGCAGTGGGATTTGTTTGGAGATTGATACAGGGCTATGGGGAGAGAGCGGGGCAGTGGGATTAGTTTGGAGATTGATACAGGGCGATGGGGAGAGAGCGGGGCAGTGGGATTAGTTTGGGGATTGATACAGGGCTATGGGGAGAGAGCGGGGCAGTGGGATTAGTTTGGGGATTGATACAGGACTATGGGGAGAGAGCGGGGCAGTGGGATTAGTTTGGGGATTGATACAGGACTATGGGGAGAGAGCAGGGCCATGGGATTAGTTTGGGGATTGATACAGGACTATGAGTAGAGAGCGGGTCAGTGGGATTAGTTTGGAGATTGATACAGGACTATGGGGAGAGAGCGGGGCAGTGAGATTAGTTTGGGGATTGATACAGGGCTATGGGGAGAGAGCGGGGCAGTGGGATTAGTTTGGAGATTGATACAGGACTATGGGGAGAGAGCGGGGCAGTGGGATTAGTTTGGGGATTGATACAGGACTATGGGGAGAGAGCAGGGCAGTGGGATTAGTTCGGAGATTGATACAGGACTATGGGGAGAGAGCGGGGCAGTGAGATTAGTTTGGAGATTGATACAGGGCTATGGGGAGAGAGCGGTGCAGTGGGATTAGTTTGGAGATTGATGCAGGGCTATGGGGAGAGAGCGGGGCAGTGGGATTAGTTTGAGGATTGATACAGGACAATGGGGAGAGAGCGGGGCAGTGGGATTAGTTTGGGGATTGATACAGGACTATGGGGAGAGAGCGGGGCAGTGGGATTAGTTTGGGGATTGATACAGGACTATGGGGAGAGAGCGGGGCAGTGGGATTAGTTTGGTGATTGATACAGGACTATGGGGAGAGAGCGGGGCAGTGGGATTAGTTTGGGGATTGATACAGGACTATGGGGAGAGAGCGGGACAGTGGGATTAGTTTGGGGATTGATACAGGACTATGGGGAGAGAGCGGGGCAGTGGGATTAGTTTGGGGATTGATACAGGACTATGGGGAGAGAGCGGGGCAGTGGGATTAGTTTGGAGATTGATACAGGGCTATGGGGAGAGAGCGGGGCAGTGGGATTAGTTTGGGGATTGATACAGGACTATGGGGAGAGAGCAGGGCAGTGGGATTAGTTTCGAGATTGATACAGGACTATGGGGAGAGAGCAGGGCAGTGAGATTAGTTTGGAGATTGATGCAGGACTATGTGGAGAGAGCGGGGCAGTGGGATTAGTTTGGGGATTGATGCAGGGCTATGGGGAGAGAGCAGGGCAGTGGGATTAGTTTGGGGATTGTTACAAGATTATGGGGAGAGAGCGAGGCAGTGGGATTTGTTTGGAGATTGATACAGGGCTATGGGGAGAGAGCGGGGCAGTGGGATTAGTTTGGGGATTGATACAGGGCTATGGGGAGAGAGCGGGGCAGTGGGATTAGTTTGGGGATTGTTACAGGATTATGGGGAGAGAGTGGGGCAGTGGGATTAGTTTGGGGATTGATACAGGACTATGGGGAGAGAGCGGGGCAGTGGGATTAGTTTGGGGATTGATACAGGACTATGGGGAGAGAGCGGGGCAGTGGGATTAGTTTGGGGATTGATACAGGACTATGGGGAGAGAGCGGGGCAGTGGGATTAGTTTAAGGATTAATACAGGGTTTTGGGGAGAGAGCGGGGCAGTGGAATTAGTTTGGGGATTGATACAGGAATATGCGGAGAGAGCGGGGCAGTGGGATTCGTTTGAGGATTGATACAGGACTATGAGGAGAGAGCGGGGCAGTGGGATTAGTTTGGGGTTTGATACAGGACTATGAGGAGTGAGTGGGGCAGTGGGATTAGTTTGGGGTTTTATACAGGACTATGGGGAGAGAGCGGGGCAGTGGGATTAGTTTGGGGATTGATACACGACTATGGGGAGAGAGCGAGGCAGTAGGATTAGTTTGGGAATTGATACAGGACTATGGGGAGAGAGCGGGGCAGTGGGATCAGTTTGGAGATTGATGCAGGGCTATGGGGAGAGAGCGGGGCAGTGGGATTAGTTTGGGGATTGATACAGGACTATGGGGAGAGAGCGGGGCAGTGAGATTAGTTTGGAGATTGATACAGGGCTATGGGGAGAGAGCGGGGCAGTGGGATCAGTTTGGAGATTGATGCAGGGCTATGGGGAGAGAGCGGGGCAGTGGGATTAGTTTGGGGATTGATACAGGACTATGGGGAGAGAGCGGAGCAGTGGGATTAGTTTGGGGATTGATACAGGACTATGGGGAGAGAGCGGGGCAGTGGGATTAGTTTGGGGATTGATACAGGACTATGGGGATAGAGCGGGGCAGTGGGATTAGTTTGGAGATTGATACAGGGCTATGGGGAGAGAGCGGGGCAGTGGGATTAGTTTGGGGATTGATACAGGACTATGGGGAGAGAGCAGGGCAGTGGGATTAGTTTCGAGATTGATACAGGACTATGGGGAGAGAGCAGGGCAGTGAGATTAGTTTGGAGATTGATACAGGACTATGTGGAGAGAGCGGGGCAGTGGGATTAGTTTGGGGATTGATGCAGGGCTATGGGGAGAGAGCGGGGCAGTGGGATTAGTTTGGGGATTGTTACAAGATTATGGGGAGAGAGCGAGGCAGTGGGATTTGTTTGGAGATTGATACAGGGCTATGGGGAGAGCGGGGCAGTGGGATTAGTTTGGGGATTGATACAGGACTATGGGGAGAGAGCGGGGCAGTGGGATTAGTTTGGGGATTGATACAGGGCTATGGGGAGAGAGCAGGGCAGTGGGATTAGTTTGGGGATTGTTACAGGATTATGGGGAGAGAGTGGGGCAGTGGGATTAGTTTGGGGATTGATACAGGACTATGAGGAGTGCGGGGCAGTGGGATTAGTTTGGGGATTGATAAAGGACTATGGGGAGAGAGCGGGGCAGTGGGATTAGTTTGGGGATTGATACAGGACTATGGGGAGAGAGCGGGGCAGTGGGATTAGTTTGGGGATTGATACAGGACTATGGGGAGAGAGCGGGGCAGTGGGATTAGTTTAAGGATTAATACAGGGTTTTGGGGAGAGAGCGGGGCAGTGGAATTAGTTTGGGGATTGATACAGGAATATGCGGAGAGAGCGGGGCAGTGGGATTCGTTTGAAGATTGATACAGGACTATGAGGAGAGAGCGGGGCAGTGGGATTAGTTTGGGGTTTGATACAGGACTATGAGGAGTGAGTGGGGCAGTGGGATTAGTTTGGGGTTTTATACAGGACTATGGGGAGAGAGCGGGGCAGTGGGATTAGTTTGGGGATTGATACACGACTATGGGGAGAGAGCAAGGCAGTAGGATTAGTTTGGGGATTGATACAGGACTATGGGGAGAGAGCGGGGCAGTGGGATCAGTTTGGAGATTGATGCAGGGCTATGGGGAGAGAGCGGGGCAGTGGGATTAGTTTGGGGATTGATACAGGACTATGGGGAGAGAGCGGGGCAGTGGGATTAGTTTGGGGATTGATACAGGACTATGGGGAGAGAGCGGGGCAGTGGGATTAGTTTGGGGATTGATACAGGACTATGGGGAGAGAGCGGGGCAGTGGCATTAGTTTGGGGATTGATTCAGGTCTATGGGGAGAGAGCGGGACAGTGGGATTAGTTTGGAGATTGATACAGGGTGATGGGGAGAGAGCGGGCCAGTGGGATTAGTTTGGGGATTGATACAGGACTATGGGGAGAGAGCAGGGCAGTGGGATTAGTTTGGGGATTGATACAGGACTATGGGGAGAGAGCGGGGCAGTGGGATTAGTTTGGAGATTGATACAGGGCTATGGGGAGAGAGCGGGGCAGTGGGATTAGTTTGGGGATTGATACACGACTATGGGGAGAGAGCGAGGCAGTAGGATTAGTTTGGAGATTGATACAGGGCTATGGGGAGAGAGCGGGGCAGTGGGATCAGTTTGGAGATTGATGCAGGGCTATGGGGAGAGAGCAGGGCAGTGGGATTAGTTTGGGGATTGATACAGGACTATGGGGAGAGAGCGGGGCAGTGGGATTAGTTTGGCGATTGATACAGGACTATGAGGAGAGAGCGGGGCAGTGGGATTAGTTTGTAGATTGATACAGGACTATGGGGAGAGAGCGGGGCAGTGGGATTAGTTTGGGGATTGATACAGGGCTATGGAGAGAGAGTGGGGCAGTGGGATTAGTTTGGGGATTGATACAGGACTATGGGGAGAGAGTGGGGCTGTGGGATTAGTTTGGGGATTGATACAGGGCTATGGGGAGAGGATGGGGCAGTGGGATTAGTTTGGGGATTGATACAGGGCTATGGGGAGAGAGCGGGGCAGTGGGATTAGTTTGGGGATTGATACAGGACTATGGGGAGAGAGTGGGGCAGTGGGATTAGTTTGGGGATTGATACAGGACTATGGGGAGAGAGCGGGGCAGTGGGATTAGTTTGGGGATTGATACAGGGCTATGGGGAGAGAGTGGGACAGTGGGATTAGTTTGGGGATTGATACAGGGCTATGGGGAGAAAGCGGGGCAGTGGGATTAGTTTGTGTGAGATTGAGCAGCCATTTTACGAGATGCGTGGTGACCATTTTATACCAAGTCTCTTGTTACAGAGTCCGAGAGACTGAGGGAGACAGGGAGAGACAGAGAGAGAGAGACAGAGAGAGAGAGACGGAGATAGAGAGAGAGAGAGACAGAGAGAGAGAGAGAGAGAGGAGAGAGAGAGAGATGGAGATAGAGAGGGAGAGAGAGACAGAGCGAGAGAGAGAGAGAGAGAGACAGGTCATGAGACCGAGAGAGATAGAGTAAAAGACAGATGAGAGAGAAAGACAGAGAGAGAAAGAGACAAGGAGAGACAGAGTGAGAGACAGAACGTGAGAGTGCGAGAGAGAGACATGGATTGAGAGGCAGAGAGATAGAGAGACAGAGAGAGAGCGAGAGAGAGAGATAATGTGAGAGAGAGAGAGACAGAGAGAGAGTGCGAAAGCGAGACAGAGATTGAGAGAGAGAGGGAGGAACAAAGAGAGAGAGAGAGAGGGCGAAAGAGGGAGGGATACAGTGTGAGAGAGAGAGTGAGACAGAGAGAGCCAGAGAGAGATAGAGAGACGGAGAGAACAAAAGAGAGAGAGCGGGAGAGAGACAGGTAGAGAGAGAGGGAGAGAAAAAGAGAGAGAGAGAAAGCGAGAGAGAGAGCGATGAAGCGATACAGAGTGGGAGAGAGGGAGAGAGAGAGAGACAGAGAGAGAGAGAGAGATGGAGATAGAGAGGGAGAGAGAGACAGAGACAGAGCGAGAGAGAGAGAGAGAGAGACAGGTCATGAGACCGAGAGAGATAGAGAGAAAGACAGATAAGAGAGAAAGTGAGAAACAGAGAGAGAGAAAGACAGAGGGAGAAAGAGACAGAGAGAGACAGAGAGAGAGACAGAATGTGAGAGCGCGACAGAGAGACAGAGATTGAGAGGCAGAGAGATAGAGAGACAGAGAGAGAGCGAGAGAGAGAGATAGTGTGAGAGAGAGAGAGACAGAGAGAGAGTGCGAAAGCGAGACAGATTGAGAGAGAGAGGGAGGAACAGAGAGAGAGAGAGGGCGAAAGAGGGAGGGATACAGTGTGAGAGAGAGAGTGAGACAGAGAGAGACGGAGAGAACAATAGAGAGAGAGCGGGAGAGAGAGAGGTAGAGAGAGAGGGAGAGAAACAGAGAGAGAGAGAAAGCGAGAGAGAGAGCGATGAAGCGATACAGAGTGGGAGAGAGGGAGAGAGACAGAGACAGAGGGAGAGAGAGGTAGCGAGACAGAATGGGAGAGATAGAGGGAGAGCGAGGGAGAGTGGGAGAGGGAGATAGAGGGAGTGAGACAGAGAGACAAACAGAGAGGTGCTCTCTCCAAATGTAATTAACTATAAGACCGCAGGTAACTAACTAACGAAACGGATCAGATAATGAGGGGCTCGACAAGGTGGATGCAGAGAGGATGTTCCCACTGATGGGGGAGACTGGAACTAGGGGGCATGGTCTTAGAATAAGGGGCCGCCCATTTAAAACTGAGATGAGGAGGAATTTCTTCTCTCAGAGGGTTGTAAATCTGTGGAACTCGCTGCCTCAGAGAGCTGTGGAAGCCGGGACATTGAATAAATTTAAGACAGAGATAGACAGTTCCTTAACCGATAAGAGATAAGGGTTTATAGGGAGCGGGCAGGGAAGTGGAGCTGAGTCCATGATCGGATCAGACATGATCGTATTAAATGGTGGAGCAGGCTCGAGGGGCCATATGGCCTACTCCTGCTCCTATTTCATATGTTCTTATCTCCGTATCTAACCCCGTGCTGTCCCTGCCCTGGGAGTGTTTGATGGGACAGTGTAGAGGGAGCTTTACTCTGTATCTAACCCCCTGTACCTGCCCTGGGAGTGTTTGATGGGACAGTGTAGAGGGAGCTTTACTCTGTATCTAACCCCCTGTACCTGCCCTGGGAGTGTTTGATGGGACAGTGTAGAGGGAGCTTTATTCTGTATCTAACCCCCTGCTGTACCTGCCCTGGGAGTGTTTGATGGGACAGTGTAGAGGGAGCTTTACTCTGTATCTAAACCCCTGTACCTGCCCTGGGAGTGTTTGATGGGACAGTGTAGAGGGAGCTTTACTCTGTATCTAACCCCCTGTACCTGCCCTGGGAGTGTTTGATGGGACAGTATAGAGGGAGCTTTACTCTGTATCTAACCCCCTGTACCTGCCCTGGGAGTGTTTGATGGGACAGTGTAGAGGGAGCTTTACTCTGTATCGAACCCCCTGTACCTGCCCTGGGAGTGTTTGATGGGACAGTGTAGAGGGAGCTTTACTCTGTATCTAACCCCCTGTACCTGCCCTGGGAGTGTTTGATGGGACAGTGTAGAGGGAGCTTTACTCTGTATCTAACCCCGTGCTATACCTGCCTGGGAGTGTTTGATGGGACAGTGCAGAGGGAGCTTTATTCTGTATCTAACCACCTGTACCTGCCCTGGGAGTGTTTGATGGGACAGTGTAGAGGGAGCTTTACTCTGTATCTAACCCCCTGTACCTGCCCTGGGAGTGTTTGATTGAACAGTGTAGAGGGAGCTTTACTCTGTATCTAACCCCCTGTACCTGCCCTGGGAGTGTTTGCTGGGACAGTGTAGAGGGAGCTTTACTCTGTATCTAGCCCCCTGTACCTGCCCTGGGAGTGTTTGATGGGACAGTGTAGAGGGAGCTTTACTCTGTATCTAACCCCCTGTACCTGCCCTGGGAGTGTTTGATGGGACAGTGTAGAGGGAGCTTTACTCTGTATCTAACCCACTGTACCTGCCCTGGGAGTGTTTGATGGGACAGTGTAGAGGGAGCTTTACTCTGTATCTAACCCCCTGCACCTGCCCTGGGAGTGTTTGCTGGGACAGTGCAGAGGGAGATTAAATTAGAGAGCAGTCGATCTCTGTAATCAATGTCCAAGCATCAGAGAGACAGATAGAGAGAGAGAGAAGCAGAGACAGAGAGAGAGAGACAGAGAGAGACATAGAAAGAGAGACACACAGAGAGAGAGTTAGAGAGACAGAGACAGAGAGGGAGAGAGAGAGATAGAGTGACAAGAGAGTGAGAGAGAGACAGAGAGAGTCAGAGAAAGAGAGAGACAGAGAGAGTCAGAGAGAGTGTCAGAGAGAGAGACAGGGGGAGAGAGAGAGAGACAAAGAGAGTCAGAGAGAGAGAGAGGGGGGGATAGAGAGAGATAGGGAGAGAGAGAGTGATACAGAGAGAGTCAAAGAGAGAGATGGAGAGACAGACAAAGAGAGCCAGAGAAAGAGAGAGACAGAGAGAAAGACAGAGACAGAGCAAGTGAAAGAGATAGAGAGACAGGGAGATTGAGTGTGACAGAGAGAGAGTGGCAGAGAGAGGGAGAGAGAGAGACAGTCAAAGAGAGAGAGGGGTAGAGAGAGATATAGAGAGAGGCAGAGAAAGAAAGACAGAGTTAGTGAGAGAGAGATAAAGAGAGAGAGAGAGGGGCACAGAGAGAGGGACAGAGAGAGAGAGAGATGAAAAGAGACAGTAGAGAGAGACAAAGAGACAGAGAGAGAAACTCAGAGATACAGAGAGAGAGAAAGGCAGAGAGAGAGGAAGGTAGAGAGAGAGAGGGATAGAGAAAGAGGGATAGAGAGAGAGACAAAAAGAAAGTCAGAGTGAGAGAGAGAGAGAGTGAGAGACAGTGAGAGAGAGAGACAAGACAGAGAGTGAGAGAGACAGAGAGAGAAAGACAGCGAGACAGAAAAACAGAGAGAGAGATTTAGAGAAAGATAGATAGTGAGAGAGAGAGAGGGAGGCAGAGAGAGAGGGAAAATTAGTGAGAGTGAAACAGAGATGGAGAGAACGAGCGATAGGGAGCTAGACAGAGAAAGACAGAGAGAGACAGAAAGACAGAGCGAGAGAGAGAGAGAGAGAGAGAGATAGGAAAAGAGACAGACAGAGCGAATGAGACAGAGAGAGAGAGAGAGAGAGAGAACTAGTTTGGGGATTGATACAGGACTATGGGGAGAGAGCGGGGCAGTGGGATTAGTTTGGGGATTGATACAGGACTATGGGGAGAGAGCGGGGCAGTGGGATTAGTTTGGGGATTGATACAGGACTATGGGGAGAGAGCGGGGCAGTGGGATTAGTTTGGGGATTGATACAGGGCTATGGGGAGAGAGCGGGGCAGTGGGATTAGTTTGGGGATTGATACAGGACTATGGGGAGAGAGCGGGGCAGTGGGATTAGTTTGGAGATTGATACAGGACTATGGGGAGAGAGCAGGGCAGTGGGATTAGTTTGGAGATTGATACAGGGCTATGGGGAGAGAGCGGGGCAGTGGGATTAGTTTGGAGATTGATACAGGACTATGGGGAGAGAGCAGGGCAGTGGGATTAGTTCGGAGATTGATACAGGACTATGGGGAGAGAGCGGGGCAGTGGGATTAGTTCGGAGATTGATACAGGGCTATGGGGAGAGAGCGGGGCAGTGAGATTAGTTTGGAGATTGATACAGGGCTATGGGGAGAGAGCGGGGCAGTGGGATTAGTTTGGAGATTGATGCAGGGCTATGGGGATAGAGCGGGGCAGTGGGATTAGTTTGGGTTTTGATACAGGACTATGGGGAGAGAGTGGGGCAGTGGGATTAGTTCGGAGATTGATACAGGGCTATGGGGAGAGAGCGGGGCAGTGGGATTAGTTTGGGGATTGATACAGGGCTATGGGGAGAGAGCGGGGCAGTGGGATTAGTTTGGGGATTGTTACAAGATTATGGGGAGAGAGCGAGGCAGTGGGATTTGTTTGGAGATTGATACAGGGCTATGGGGAGAGAGCGGGGCAGTGGGATTAGTTTGGAGATTGATACAGGGCGATGGGGAGAGAGCGGGGCAGTGGGATTAGTTTGGGGATTGATACAGGGCTATGGGGAGAGAGCGGGGCAGTGGGATTAGTTTGGGGATTGATACAGGACTATGGGGAGAGAGCGGGGCAGTGGGATTAGTTTGGGGATTGATACAGGACTATGGGGAGAGAGCAGGGCCATGGGATTAGTTTGGGGATTGATACAGGACTATGAGTAGAGAGCGGGTCAGTGGGATTAGTTTGGAGATTGATACAGGACTATGGGGAGAGAGCGGGGCAGTGAGATTAGTTTGGGGATTGATACAGGGCTATGGGGAGAGAGCGGGGCAGTGGGATTAGTTTGGAGATTGATACAGGACTATGGGGAGAGAGCGGGGCAGTGGGATTAGTTTGGGGATTGATACAGGACTATGGGGAGAGAGCAGGGCAGTGGGATTAGTTCGGAGATTGATACAGGACTATGGGGAGAGAGCGGGGCAGTGAGATTAGTTTGGAGATTGATACAGGGCTATGGGGAGAGAGCGGTGCAGTGGGATTAGTTTGGAGATTGATGCAGGGCTATGGGGAGAGAGCGGGGCAGTGGGATTAGTTTGAGGATTGATACAGGACAATGGGGAGAGAGCGGGGCAGTGGGATTAGTTTGGGGATTGATACAGGAGTATGGGGAGAGAGCGGGGCAGTGGGATTAGTTTGGGGATTGATACAGGACTATGGGGAGAGAGCGGGGCAGTGGGATTAGTTTGGTGATTGATACAGGACTATGGGGAGAGAGCGGGGCAGTGGGATTAGTTTGGGGATTGATACAGGACTATGGGGAGAGAGCGGGACAGTGGGATTAGTTTGGGGATTGATACAGGACTATGGGGAGAGAGCGGGGCAGTGGGATTAGTTTGGGGATTGATACAGGACTATGGGGAGAGAGCGGGGCAGTGGGATTAGTTTGGAGATTGATACAGGGCTATGGGGAGAGAGCGGGGCAGTGGGATTAGTTTGGGGATTGATACAGGACTATGGGGAGAGAGCAGGGCAGTGGGATTAGTTTCGAGATTGATACAGGACTATGGGGAGAGAGCAGGGCAGTGAGATTAGTTTGGAGATTGATGCAGGACTATGTGGAGAGAGCGGGGCAGTGGGATTAGTTTGGGGATTGATGCAGGGCTATGGGGAGAGAGCAGGGCAGTGGGATTAGTTTGGGGATTGTTACAAGATTATGGGGAGAGAGCGAGGCAGTGGGATTTGTTTGGAGATTGATACAGGGCTATGGGGAGAGAGCGGGGCAGTGGGATTAGTTTGGGGATTGATACAGGGCTATGGGGAGAGAGCGGGGCAGTGGGATTAGTTTGGGGATTGTTACAGGATTATGGGGAGAGAGTGGGGCAGTGGGATTAGTTTGGGGATTGATACAGGACTATGGGGAGAGAGCGGGGCAGTGGGATTAGTTTGGGGATTGATACAGGACTATGGGGAGAGAGCGGGGCAGTGGGATTAGTTTGGGGATTGATACAGGACTATGGGGAGAGAGCGGGGCAGTGGGATTAGTTTAAGGATTAATACAGGGTTTTGGGGAGAGAGCGGGGCAGTGGAATTAGTTTGGGGATTGATACAGGAATATGCGGAGAGAGCGGGGCAGTGGGATTCGTTTGAGGATTGATACAGGACTATGAGGAGAGAGCGGGGCAGTGGGATTAGTTTGGGGTTTGATACAGGACTATGAGGAGTGAGTGGGGCAGTGGGATTAGTTTGGGGTTTTATACAGGACTATGGGGAGAGAGCGGGGCAGTGGGATTAGTTTGGGGATTGATACACGACTATGGGGAGAGAGCGAGGCAGTAGGATTAGTTTGGGAATTGATACAGGACTATGGGGAGAGAGCGGGGCAGTGGGATCAGTTTGGAGATTGATGCAGGGCTATGGGGAGAGAGCGGGGCAGTGGGATTAGTTTGGGGATTGATACAGGACTATGGGGAGAGAGCGGGGCAGTGAGATTAGTTTGGAGATTGATACAGGGCTATGGGGAGAGAGCGGGGCAGTGGGATCAGTTTGGAGATTGATGCAGGGCTATGGGGAGAGAGCGGGGCAGTGGGATTAGTTTGGGGATTGATACAGGACTATGGGGAGAGAGCGGAGCAGTGGGATTAGTTTGGGGATTGATACAGGACTATGGGGAGAGAGCGGGGCAGTGGGATTAGTTTGGGGATTGATACAGGACTATGGGGATAGAGCGGGGCAGTGGGATTAGTTTGGAGATTGATACAGGGCTATGGGGAGAGAGCGGGGCAGTGGGATTAGTTTGGGGATTGATACAGGACTATGGGGAGAGAGCAGGGCAGTGGGATTAGTTTCGAGATTGATACAGGACTATGGGGAGAGAGCAGGGCAGTGAGATTAGTTTGGAGATTGATACAGGACTATGTGGAGAGAGCGGGGCAGTGGGATTAGTTTGGGGATTGATGCAGGGCTATGGGGAGAGAGCGGGGCAGTGGGATTAGTTTGGGGATTGTTACAAGATTATGGGGAGAGAGCGAGGCAGTGGGATTTGTTTGGAGATTGATACAGGGCTATGGGGAGAGCGGGGCAGTGGGATTAGTTTGGGGATTGATACAGGACTATGGGGAGAGAGCGGGGCAGTGGGATTAGTTTGGGGATTGATACAGGGCTATGGGGAGAGAGCAGGGCAGTGGGATTAGTTTGGGGATTGTTACAGGATTATGGGGAGAGAGTGGGGCAGTGGGATTAGTTTGGGGATTGATACAGGACTATGAGGAGTGCGGGGCAGTGGGATTAGTTTGGGGATTGATAAAGGACTATGGGGAGAGAGCGGGGCAGTGGGATTAGTTTGGGGATTGATACAGGACTATGGGGAGAGAGCGGGGCAGTGGGATTAGTTTGGGGATTGATACAGGACTATGGGGAGAGAGCGGGGCAGTGGGATTAGTTTAAGGATTAATACAGGGTTTTGGGGAGAGAGCGGGGCAGTGGAATTAGTTTGGGGATTGATACAGGAATATGCGGAGAGAGCGGGGCAGTGGGATTCGTTTGAAGATTGATACAGGACTATGAGGAGAGAGCGGGGCAGTGGGATTAGTTTGGGGTTTGATACAGGACTATGAGGAGTGAGTGGGGCAGTGGGATTAGTTTGGGGTTTTATACAGGACTATGGGGAGAGAGCGGGGCAGTGGGATTAGTTCGGAGATTGATACAGGGCTATGGGGAGAGAGCGGGGCAGTGGGATTAGTTTGGAGATTGATACAGGGCTATGGGGAGAGAGCGGGGCAGTGGGATTAGTTTGGAGATTGATACAGGACTATGGGGAGAGAGCAGGGCAGTGGGATTAGTTCGGAGATTGATACAGGACTATGGGGAGAGAGCGGGGCAGTGGGATTAGTTCGGAGATTGATACAGGGCTATGGGGAGAGAGCGGGGCAGTGAGATTAGTTTGGAGATTGATACAGGGCTATGGGGAGAGAGCGGGGCAGTGGGATTAGTTTGGAGATTGATGCAGGGCTATGGGGATAGAGCGGGGCAGTGGGATTAGTTTGGGTTTTGATACAGGACTATGGGGAGAGAGTGGGGCAGTGGGATTAGTTCGGAGATTGATACAGGGCTATGGGGAGAGAGCGGGGCAGTGGGATTAGTTTGGGGATTGATACAGGGCTATGGGGAGAGAGCGGGGCAGTGGGATTAGTTTGGGGATTGTTACAAGATTATGGGGAGAGAGCGAGGCAGTGGGATTTGTTTGGAGATTGATACAGGGCTATGGGGAGAGAGCGGGGCAGTGGGATTAGTTTGGAGATTGATACAGGGCGATGGGGAGAGAGCGGGGCAGTGGGATTAGTTTGGGGATTGATACAGGGCTATGGGGAGAGAGCGGGGCAGTGGGATTAGTTTGGGGATTGATACAGGACTATGGGGAGAGAGCGGGGCAGTGGGATTAGTTTGGGGATTGATACAGGACTATGGGGAGAGAGCAGGGCCATGGGATTAGTTTGGGGATTGATACAGGACTATGAGTAGAGAGCGGGTCAGTGGGATTAGTTTGGAGATTGATACAGGACTATGGGGAGAGAGCGGGGCAGTGAGATTAGTTTGGGGATTGATACAGGGCTATGGGGAGAGAGCGGGGCAGTGGGATTAGTTTGGAGATTGATACAGGACTATGGGGAGAGAGCGGGGCAGTGGGATTAGTTTGGGGATTGATACAGGACTATGGGGAGAGAGCAGGGCAGTGGGATTAGTTCGGAGATTGATACAGGACTATGGGGAGAGAGCGGGGCAGTGAGATTAGTTTGGAGATTGATACAGGGCTATGGGGAGAGAGCGGTGCAGTGGGATTAGTTTGGAGATTGATGCAGGGCTATGGGGAGAGAGCGGGGCAGTGGGATTAGTTTGAGGATTGATACAGGACAATGGGGAGAGAGCGGGGCAGTGGGATTAGTTTGGGGATTGATACAGGACTATGGGGAGAGAGCGGGGCAGTGGGATTAGTTTGGGGATTGATACAGGACTATGGGGAGAGAGCGGGGCAGTGGGATTAGTTTGGTGATTGATACAGGACTATGGGGAGAGAGCGGGGCAGTGGGATTAGTTTGGGGATTGATACAGGACTATGGGGAGAGAGCGGGACAGTGGGATTAGTTTGGGGATTGATACAGGACTATGGGGAGAGAGCGGGGCAGTGGGATTAGTTTGGGGATTGATACAGGACTATGGGGAGAGAGCGGGGCAGTGGGATTAGTTTGGAGATTGATACAGGGCTATGGGGAGAGAGCGGGGCAGTGGGATTAGTTTGGGGATTGATACAGGACTATGGGGAGAGAGCAGGGCAGTGGGATTAGTTTCGAGATTGATACAGGACTATGGGGAAAGAGCAGGGCAGTGAGATTAGTTTGGAGATTGATGCAGGACTATGTGGAGAGAGCGGGGCAGTGGGATTAGTTTGGGGATTGATGCAGGGCTATGGGGAGAGAGCAGGGCAGTGGGATTAGTTTGGGGATTGTTACAAGATTATGGGGAGAGAGCGAGGCAGTGGGATTTGTTTGGAGATTGATACAGGGCTATGGGGAGAGAGCGGGGCAGTGGGATTAGTTTGGGGATTGATACAGGGCTATGGGGAGAGAGCGGGGCAGTGGGATTAGTTTGGGGATTGTTACAGGATTATGGGGAGAGAGTGGGGCAGTGGGATTAGTTTGGGGATTGATACAGGACTATGGGGAGAGAGCGGGGCAGTGGGATTAGTTTGGGGATTGATACAGGACTATGGGGAGAGAGCGGGGCAGTGGGATTAGTTTGGGGATTGATACAGGACTATGGGGAGAGAGCGGGGCAGTGGGATTAGTTTAAGGATTAATACAGGGTTTTGGGGAGAGAGCGGGGCAGTGGAATTAGTTTGGGGATTGATACAGGAATATGCGGAGAGAGCGGGGCAGTGGGATTCGTTTGAGGATTGATACAGGACTATGAGGAGAGAGCGGGGCAGTGGGATTAGTTTGGGGTTTGATACAGGACTATGAGGAGTGAGTGGGGCAGTGGGATTAGTTTGGGGTTTTATACAGGACTATGGGGAGAGAGCGGGGCAGTGGGATTAGTTTGGGGATTGATACACGACTATGGGGAGAGAGCGAGGCAGTAGGATTAGTTTGGGAATTGATACAGGACTATGGGGAGAGAGCGGGGCAGTGGGATCAGTTTGGAGATTGATGCAGGGCTATGGGGAGAGAGCGGGGCAGTGGGATTAGTTTGGGGATTGATACAGGACTATGGGGAGAGAGCGGGGCAGTGAGATTAGTTTGGAGATTGATACAGGGCTATGGGGAGAGAGCGGGGCAGTGGGATCAGTTTGGAGATTGATGCAGGGCTATGGGGAGAGAGCGGGGCAGTGGGATTAGTTTGGGGATTGATACAGGACTATGGGGAGAGAGCGGAGCAGTGGGATTAGTTTGGGGATTGATACAGGACTATGGGGAGAGAGCGGGGCAGTGGGATTAGTTTGGGGATTGATACAGGACTATGGGGATAGAGCGGGGCAGTGGGATTAGTTTGGAGATTGATACAGGGCTATGGGGAGAGAGCGGGGCAGTGGGATTAGTTTGGGGATTGATACAGGACTATGGGGAGAGAGCAGGGCAGTGGGATTAGTTTCGAGATTGATACAGGACTATGGGGAGAGAGCAGGGCAGTGAGATTAGTTTGGAGATTGATACAGGACTATGTGGAGAGAGCGGGGCAGTGGGATTAGTTTGGGGATTGATGCAGGGCTATGGGGAGAGAGCGGGGCAGTGGGATTAGTTTGGGGATTGTTACAAGATTATGGGGAGAGAGCGAGGCAGTGGGATTTGTTTGGAGATTGATACAGGGCTATGGGGAGAGCGGGGCAGTGGGATTAGTTTGGGGATTGATACAGGACTATGGGGAGAGAGCGGGGCAGTGGGATTAGTTTGGGGATTGATACAGGGCTATGGGGAGAGAGCAGGGCAGTGGGATTAGTTTGGGGATTGTTACAGGATTATGGGGAGAGAGTGGGGCAGTGGGATTAGTTTGGGGATTGATACAGGACTATGAGGAGTGCGGGGCAGTGGGATTAGTTTGGGGATTGATAAAGGACTATGGGGAGAGAGCGGGGCAGTGGGATTAGTTTGGGGATTGATACAGGACTATGGGGAGAGAGCGGGGCAGTGGGATTAGTTTGGGGATTGATACAGGACTATGGGGAGAGAGCGGGGCAGTGGGATTAGTTTAAGGATTAATACAGGGTTTTGGGGAGAGAGCGGGGCAGTGGAATTAGTTTGGGGATTGATACAGGAATATGCGGAGAGAGCGGGGCAGTGGGATTCGTTTGAAGATTGATACAGGACTATGAGGAGAGAGCGGGGCAGTGGGATTAGTTTGGGGTTTGATACAGGACTATGAGGAGTGAGTGGGGCAGTGGGATTAGTTTGGGGTTTTATACAGGACTATGGGGAGAGAGCGGGGCAGTGGGATTAGTTTGGGGATTGATACACGACTATGGGGAGAGAGCAAGGCAGTAGGATTAGTTTGGGGATTGATACAGGACTATGGGGAGAGAGCGGGGCAGTGGGATCAGTTTGGAGATTGATGCAGGGCTATGGGGAGAGAGCGGGGCAGTGGGATTAGTTTGGGGATTGATACAGGACTATGGGGAGAGAGCGGGGCAGTGGGATTAGTTTGGGGATTGATACAGGACTATGGGGAGAGAGCGGGGCAGTGGGATTAGTTTGGGGATTGATACAGGACTATGGGGAGAGAGCGGGGCAGTGGCATTAGTTTGGGGATTGATTCAGGTCTATGGGGAGAGAGCGGGACAGTGGGATTAGTTTGGAGATTGATACAGGGTGATGGGGAGAGAGCGGGCCAGTGGGATTAGTTTGGGGATTGATACAGGACTATGGGGAGAGAGCAGGGCAGTGGGATTAGTTTGGGGATTGATACAGGACTATGGGGAGAGAGCGGGGCAGTGGGATTAGTTTGGAGATTGATACAGGGCTATGGGGAGAGAGCGGGGCAGTGGGATTAGTTTGGGGATTGATACACGACTATGGGGAGAGAGCGAGGCAGTAGGATTAGTTTGGAGATTGATACAGGGCTATGGGGAGAGAGCGGGGCAGTGGGATCAGTTTGGAGATTGATGCAGGGCTATGGGGAGAGAGCGGGGCAGTGGGATTAGTTTGGGGATTGATACAGAACTATGGGGAGAGAGCGGGGCAGTGGGATTAGTTTGGGGATTGATACAGGACTATGGGGAGAGAGCGGGGCAGTGGGATTAGTTTGGGGATTGATACAGGACTATGGGGAGAGAGCGGGGCAGTGGGATTAGTTTGGAGATTGATACAGGGCTATGGGGAGAGAGCGGGGCAGTGGGATTAGTTTGGGGATTGATACAGGACTATGGGGAGAGAGCAGGGCAGTGGGATTAGTTTCGAGATTGATACAGGACTATGGGGAGAGAGCAGGGCAGTGAGATTAGTTTGGAGATTGATACAGGACTATGTGGAGAGAGCGGGGCAGTGGGATTAGTTTGGGGATTGATGCAGGACTATGAGGAGTGCGGGGCAGTGGGATTAGTTTGGGGATTGATAAAGGACTATGGGGAGAGAGCGGGGCAGTGGGATTAGTTTGGGGATTGATACAGGACTATGGGGAGAGGGCGGGGCAGTGGGATTAGTTTGGGGATTGATACAGGACTATGGGGAGAGAGCGGGGCAGTGGGATTAGTTTAAGGATTAATACAGGGTTTTGGGGAGAGAGCGGGGCAGTGGAATTAGTTTGGGGATTGATACAGGAATATGCGGAGAGAGCGGGGCAGTGGGATTCGTTTGAGCATTGATACAGGACTATGAGGAGAGAGCGGGGCAGTGGGATTAGTTTGGGGTTTGATACAGGACTATGAGGAGTGAGTGGGGCAGTGGGATTAGTTTGGGGTTTTATACAGGACTATGGGGAGAGAGCGGGGCAGTGGGATTAGTTTGGGGATTGATACACGACTATGGGGAGAGAGCGAGGCAGCAGGATTAGTTTGGGGATTGATACAGGACTATGGGGAGAGAGCGGGGCAGTGGGATTAGTTTGGGGATTGATACAGGACTATGGGGAGAGAGCGGGGCAGTGGGATCAGTTTGGAGATTGATGCAGGGCTATGGGGAGAGAGCGGGGCAGTGGGATTAGTTTGGGGATTGATACAGGACTATGGGGAGAGAGCGGGGAAGTGGGATTAGTTTGGGGATTGATACAGGACTATGGGGAGAGAGCGGGGCAGTGAGATTAGTTTGGAGATTGATACAGGGCTATGGGGAGAGAGCGGGGCAGTGGGATCAGTTTGGAGATTGATGCAGGGCTATGGGGAGAGAGCGGGGCAGTGGGATTAGTTTGGGGATTGATACAGGACTATGGGGAGAGAGCGGAGCAGTGGGATTAGTTTGGGGATTGATACAGGACTATGGGGAGAGAGCGGGGCAGTGGGATTAGTTTGGGGATTGATACAGGACTATGGGGAGAGAGCGGGGCAGTGGGATTAGTTTGGAGATTGATACAGGGCTATGGGGAGAGAGCGGGGCAGTGGGATTAGTTTGGGGATTGTTACAGGATTATGGGGAGAGAGTGGGGCAGTGGGATTAGTTTGGGGATTGATACAGGACTATGAGGAGTGCGGGGCAGTGGGATTAGTTTGGGGATTGATAAAGGACTATGGGGAGAGAGCGGGGCAGTGGGATTAGTTTGGGGATTGATACAGGACTATGGGGAGAGAGCGGGGCAGTGGGATTAGTTTGGGGATTGATACAGGACTATGGGGAGAGAGCGGGGCAGTGGGATTAGTTTAAGGATTAATACAGGGTTTTGGGGAGAGAGCGGGGCAGTGGAATTAGTTTGGGGATTGATACAGGAATATGCGGAGAGAGCGGGGCAGTGGGATTCGTTTGAGGATTGATACAGGACTATGAGGAGAGAGCGGGGCAGTGGGATTAGTTTGGGGTTTGATACAGGACTATGAGGAGTGAGTGGGGCAGTGGGATTAGTTTGGGGTTTTATACAGGACTATGGGGAGAGAGCGGGGCAGTGGGATTAGTTTGGGGATTGATACACGACTATGGGGAGAGAGCGAGGCAGTAGGATTAGTTTGGGGATTGATACAGGACTATGGGGAGAGAGCGGGGCAGTGGGATCAGTTTGGAGATTGATGCAGGGCTATGGGGAGAGAGCGGGGCAGTGGGATTAGTTTGGGGATTGATACAGGACTATGGGGTGAGAGCGGGGCAGTGGGATTAGTTTGGGGATTGATACAGGACTATGGGGAGAGAGCGGGGCAGTGGGATTAGTTTGGGGATTGATACAGGACTATGGGGAGAGAGCGGGGCAGTGGGATTAGTTTGGAGATTGATACAGGGTGATGGGGAGAGAGCGGGCCAGTGGGATTAGTTTGGGGATTGATACAGGACTATGGGGAGAGAGCAGGGCAGTGGGATTAGTTTGGGGATTGATACAGGACTATGGGGAGAGAGCGGGGCAGTGGGATTAGTTTGGAGATTGATACAGGGCTATGGGGAGAGAGCGGGGCAGTGGGATTAGTTTGGGGATTGATACACGACTATGGGGAGAGAGCGGGGCAGTGGGATTAGTTTGGAGATTGATACAGGGCTATGGGGAGAGAGCGGGGCAGTGGGATTAGTTTGGGGATTGATACACGACTATGGGGAGATAGCGAGGCAGTGGGATCAGTTTGGAGATTGATGCAGGGCTATGGGGAGAGAGCGGGGCAGTGGGATTAGTTTGGGGATTGATACAGGACTATGGGGAGAGAGCGGGGCAGTGGGATTAGTTTGGGGATTGATACAGGACTATGGGGAGAGAGCAGGGCAGTGGGATTAGTTTCGAGATTGATACAGGACTATGGGGAGAGAGCAGGGCAGTGAGATTAGTTTGGAGATTGATACAGGACTATGTGGAGAGAGCGGGGCAGTGGGATTAGTTTGGGGATTGATGCAGGACTATGAGGAGTGCGGGGCAGTGGGATTAGTTTGGGGATTGATAAAGGACTATGGGGAGAGAGCGGGGCAGTGGGATTAGTTTGGGGATTGATACAGGACTATGGGGAGAGGGCGGGGCAGTGGGATTAGTTTGGGGATTGATACAGGACTATGGGGAGAGAGCGGGGCAGTGGGATTAGTTTAAGGATTAATACAGGGTTTTGGGGAGAGAGCGGGGCAGTGGAATTAGTTTGGGGATTGATACAGGAATATGCGGAGAGAGCGGGGCAGTGGGATTCGTTTGAGCATTGATACAGGACTATGAGGAGAGAGCGGGGCAGTGGGATTAGTTTGGGGTTTGATACAGGACTATGAGGAGTGAGTGGGGCAGTGGGATTAGTTTGGGGTTTTATACAGGACTATGGGGAGAGAGCGGGGCAGTGGGATTAGTTTGGGGATTGATACACGACTATGGGGAGAGAGCGAGGCAGCAGGATTAGTTTGGGGATTGATACAGGACTATGGGGAGAGAGCGGGGCAGTGGGATTAGTTTGGGGATTGATACAGGACTATGGGGAGAGAGCGGGGCAGTGGGATCAGTTTGGAGATTGATGCAGGGCTATGGGGAGAGAGCGGGGCAGTGGGATTAGTTTGGGGATTGATACAGGACTATGGGGAGAGAGCGGGGAAGTGGGATTAGTTTGGGGATTGATACAGGACTATGGGGAGAGAGCGGGGCAGTGAGATTAGTTTGGAGATTGATACAGGGCTATGGGGAGAGAGCGGGGCAGTGGGATCAGTTTGGAGATTGATGCAGGGCTATGGGGAGAGAGCGGGGCAGTGGGATTAGTTTGGGGATTGATACAGGACTATGGGGAGAGAGCGGAGCAGTGGGATTAGTTTGGGGATTGATACAGGACTATGGGGAGAGAGCGGGGCAGTGGGATTAGTTTGGGGATTGATACAGGACTATGGGGAGAGAGCGGGGCAGTGGGATTAGTTTGGAGATTGATACAGGGCTATGGGGAGAGAGCGGGGCAGTGGGATTAGTTTGGGGATTGTTACAGGATTATGGGGAGAGAGTGGGGCAGTGGGATTAGTTTGGGGATTGATACAGGACTATGAGGAGTGCGGGGCAGTGGGATTAGTTTGGGGATTGATAAAGGACTATGGGGAGAGAGCGGGGCAGTGGGATTAGTTTGGGGATTGATACAGGACTATGGGGAGAGAGCGGGGCAGTGGGATTAGTTTGGGGATTGATACAGGACTATGGGGAGAGAGCGGGGCAGTGGGATTAGTTTAAGGATTAATACAGGGTTTTGGGGAGAGAGCGGGGCAGTGGAATTAGTTTGGGGATTGATACAGGAATATGCGGAGAGAGCGGGGCAGTGGGATTCGTTTGAGGATTGATACAGGACTATGAGGAGAGAGCGGGGCAGTGGGATTAGTTTGGGGTTTGATACAGGACTATGAGGAGTGAGTGGGGCAGTGGGATTAGTTTGGGGTTTTATACAGGACTATGGGGAGAGAGCGGGGCAGTGGGATTAGTTTGGGGATTGATACACGACTATGGGGAGAGAGCGAGGCAGTAGGATTAGTTTGGGGATTGATACAGGACTATGGGGAGAGAGCGGGGCAGTGGGATCAGTTTGGAGATTGATGCAGGGCTATGGGGAGAGAGCGGGGCAGTGGGATTAGTTTGGGGATTGATACAGGACTATGGGGTGAGAGCGGGGCAGTGGGATTAGTTTGGGGATTGATACAGGACTATGGGGAGAGAGCGGGGCAGTGGGATTAGTTTGGGGATTGATACAGGACTATGGGGAGAGAGCGGGGCAGTGGGATTAGTTTGGAGATTGATACAGGGTGATGGGGAGAGAGCGGGCCAGTGGGATTAGTTTGGGGATTGATACAGGACTATGGGGAGAGAGCAGGGCAGTGGGATTAGTTTGGGGATTGATACAGGACTATGGGGAGAGAGCGGGGCAGTGGGATTAGTTTGGAGATTGATACAGGGCTATGGGGAGAGAGCGGGGCAGTGGGATTAGTTTGGGGATTGATACACGACTATGGGGAGAGAGCGGGGCAGTGGGATTAGTTTGGAGATTGATACAGGGCTATGGGGAGAGAGCGGGGCAGTGGGATTAGTTTGGGGATTGATACACGACTATGGGGAGATAGCGAGGCAGTGGGATCAGTTTGGAGATTGATGCAGGGCTATGGGGAGAGAGCGGGGCAGTGGGATTAGTTTGGGGATTGATACAGGACTATGGGGAGAGAGCGGGGCAGTGGGATTAGTTTGGGGATTGATACAGGACTATGGGGAGAGAGCGGGGCAGTGGGATTAGTTTGGGGATTGATACAGGACTATGGGGAGAGAGCGGGGCAGTGGGATTAGTTTGGAGATTGATACAGGACTATGGGGAGAGAGCAGGGCAGTGGGATCAGTTTGGAGATTGATGCAGGGCTATGGGGAGAGAGCGGAGCAGTGGGATTAGTTTGGGGATTGATACACGACTATGGGGAGAGAGCGAGGCAGTAGGATTAGTTTGGAGATTGATACAGGGCTATGGGGAGAGAGCGGGGCAGTGGGATCAGTTTGGAGATTGATGCAGGGCTATGGGGAGAGAGCGGGGCAGTGGGATTAGTTTGGGGATTGATACAGGACTATGGGGAGAGAGCGGGGCAGTGGGATTAGTTTGGGGATTGATACAGGACTATGGGGAGAGAGCGGGGCAGTGGGATTAGTTTGGGGATTGATACAGGACTATGGGGAGAGAGCGGGGCAGTGGGATTAGTTTGGAGATTGATACAGGGCTACGGGGAGAGAGCGGGGCAGTGGGATTAGTTTGGGGATTGATACAGGACTATGGGGAGAGAGCAGGGCAGTGGGATTAGTTTCGAGATTGATACAGGACTATGGGGAGAGAGCGGGGCAGTGGGATTAGTTTGTGGATTGATGCAGGGCTATGGGGAGAGAGCAGGGCAGTGGGATTAGTTTGGGGATTGTTACAAGATTATGGGGAGAGAGCGAGGCAGTGGGATTTGTTTGGAGATTGATACAGGGCTATGGGGAGAGCGGGGCAGTGGGATTATTTTGGGGATTGATACAGGACTATGGGGAGAGAGCGGAGCAGTGGGATTAGTTTGGGGATTGATACAGGGCTATGGGGAGAGAGCGGGGCAGTGGGATTAGTTTGGGGATTGTTACAGGATTATGGGGAGAGAGTGGGGCAGTGGGATTAGTTTGGGGATTGATAAAGGACTATGGGGAGAGAGCGGGGCAGTGGGATTAGTTTGCGGATTGATACAGGACTATGGGGAGAGAGCGGGGCAGTGGGATTAGTTTGGGGATTGATACAGGACTGTGGGGAGAGAGCGGGGCAGTGGGATTAGTTTAAGGATTAATACAGGGTTTTGTGGAGAGAGCGGGGCAGTGGAATTAGTTTGGGGATTGATACAGGAATATGCGGAGAGAGCGGGGCAGTGGGATTCGTTTGAGGATTGATACAGGACTATGGGGAGAGAGCGGGGCAGTGGGATTAGTTTGGGGTTTGATACAGGACTATGAGGAGAGAGTGGGGCAGTGGGATTAGTTTGGGGTTTTATACAGGACTATGGGGAGAGAGCGGGGCAGTGGGATTAGTTTGGGGATTGATACACGACTATGGGGAGAGAGCGAGGCAGTAGGATTAGTTTGGGGATTGATACAGGACTATGGGGAGAGAGCGGGGCAGTGGGATTAGTTTGGAATTTGATACAGGACTATGGGGAGAGAGTGGGGCAGTGGGATTAGTTTGGGGATTGATACAGGACTATGGGGAGAGAGCGAGGCAGTGGGATTAGTTTGGGGATTGATACAGGACTATGGGGAGAGAGCGGGGCAGTGCGATTAGTTTGGGGATTGATACACGACAATGGGGAGAGAGCGAGGCAGTGGGATTAGTTTGGGGATTGATACAGGACTATGGGGAGAGAGCGGGGCAGTGGGATTAGTTTGGAATTTGATACAGGACTATGGGGAGAGAGCAGGGCAGTGGGATTAGTTTGGAGATTGACACAGGACTATGGGGAGAGAGCGGGGCAGTGGGATTAGTTTAAGGATTAATACAAGGTTTTGGGGAGAGAGCGGGGCAGTGGAATTAGTTTGGGGATTGATACAGGAATATGGGGAGAGAGCGGGGCAGTGGGATTAGTTTGGAGATTGACACAGGACTATGGGGAGAGAGCGGGGCAGTGAGATTAGTTTGGAGATTGATACAGGGCTATGGGGAGAGAGCGGGGCAGTGGGATCAGTTTGGAGATTGATGCAGGGCTATGGGGAGAGAGCGGGGCAGTGGGATTAGTTTGGGGATTGATACAGGACTATGGGGAGAGAGCGGGGCAGTGGGATTAGTTTGGGGATTGATACAGGACTATGGGGAGAGAGTGGGGCAGTGGGATTAGTTTGGGGATTGATACAGGACTATGGGGAGAGAGCGGGGCAGTGGGATTAGTTTGGAGATTGATACAGGGCTATGGGGAGAGAGTGGGGCAGTGGGATTAGATTGGGGATTGATACAGGACTATGGGGAGAGAGCAGGGCAGTGGGATTAGTTTCGAGATTGATACAGGACTATGGGGAGATAGCAGGGCAGTGAGATTAGTTTGCAGATTGATACAGGACTATGGGGAGAGAGCGGGGAAGTGGGATTAGTTTGGAATTTGATACAGGACTATGGGGAGAGAGCGGGGCAGTCGGATTAGTTTGAGGATTGATACAGGACTATGGGGAGAGAGCGGGGCAGTGGGATTAGTTTGGAATTTGATACAGGACTATGGGGAGAGAGCGGGGCAGTGGGATTAGTTTGGGGATTGATACAGGACTATGGGGAGAGAGCGAGGCAGTGGGATTAGTTTGGGGATTGATACAGGACTATGGGGAGAGAGCGGGGCAGTGGGATTAGTTTGGGGATTGATACAGGACTATGGGGAGAGAGCGAGGCAGTGGGATTAGTTTGGGGATTGATACAGGACTATGGGGAGAGAGCGGGGTAGTGGGATTAGTTTGGAGATTGATACAGGGCTATGGGGAGAGAGCGGGGCAGTGGGATTAGTTTGGGGATTGATCCAGGACTATGAGGAGAGAGCGGGGCAGTGGGATTAGTTTGGGGATTGATTAAGGACTATGGGGAGAGAGCGGGGCAGTGGGATTAGTTTGGGGATTGATACAGGACTATGGGGAGAGAGCAGGGCAGTGGGATTAGTTTGGGGATTGATACAGGACGACAGGGAGAGAGCGGGGCAGTGGGATTAGTTTGGGGATTGATACAGGACGATGGGGAGAGAGCCTGGCAGTGGGATTAGTTTGGGGATTGATACAGGACTATGGGGAGAGAGCGGGGCAGTGGGATTAGTTTGGGGATTGATACAGGACTATGGGGAGAGAGCGGGGCAGTGGGATTAGTTTGGGGATTGATACAGGACTATGGGGAGAGAGCGGGGCAGTGGGATTAGTTTGGGGATTGATACAGGACTATGGGGAGAGAGCCTGGCAGTGGGATTAGTTTGGGGATTGATACAGGACTATGGGGAGAGAGCAGGGCAGTGGGATTAGTTTGGGGATTGATACAGGACTATGGGGAGAGAGCGGGGCAGTGGGATTAGTTTGGGGATTAATACAGGACGATGGGGAGAGAGCGGGGCAGTGCAATTAGTTTGGGGATTGATACAGGACTATGGGGAGAGAGCGGGGCAGTGGGATTAGTTTGGGGATTGATAGAGGACTATGGGGAGAGAGCGGGGCAGTGGGATTAGTTTGGGGATTGATATAGGATTATGGGGAGAGCGGGGCAGTGGGATTAGTTTGGGGATTGATACAGGACTATGGGGAGAGAGCGGGGCAGTGGGATTAGTTTGGGGATTGATACAGGACTATGGGGAGAGAGCGGGGCAGTGGGATTTGTTTGGGGATTGATACAGGACTATGGGGAGAGAGCGGGACAGTGGGATTAGTTTGGGGATTGATACAGGGCTATGGGGAGAGAGCGGGGCAGTGGGATTAGTTTGGGGATTGATACAGGACTATGGGGAGAGAGCGGGGCAGTGGGATTAGTTTGGGGATTGATACAGGACTATGGGGAGAGAGCGGGGCAGTGGGATTAGTTTGGGGATTGATACAGGACTATGAAGAGAGAGCGGGTCAGTGGGATTAGTTTGGGGATTGATACAGGACTATGGGGAGAGAGCGGGACAGTGGGATTAGTTTGGGGATTGATACAGGACTATGGGGAGAGAGCGGGGCAGTGGGATTAGTTTGGGGATTGATACAGGACTATGGGGAGAGAGCGGGACAGTGGGATTAGTTTGGGTGAAATTGAGCACCCATTTTACATGAGATGCGTGGTGACCATTTTACACCAGGACACGTGTCTGGGTGATCTGTGATCAAACCTGGTTTGCCTGCCTGGGCTCGGGGCTTTGTGTATTGGTCCCAGTCTCTGGGTCCTTCATGTGTTTGAAGAGTTTGAAGTCAGTCACACCTTGTTGAACCATTTCATTCTTTCAGGGCATTGATGGTAAACAGCTTCAATCCTGTGTATCTGTGAGGGGGCGACACAATCGTATTTACACCTTATTCAAACCAACAAAACTTCTCCATGTCCTGCCCTGTGAAGATATCACACCGTTCCACAAAGCAGCATTGTCTGAATCAGCCTTTGATCCCATATACTGCTCAATCTGAAACACTCACAGTTTTCAGATAGAGAAACGAGATTTACCCCACACATTCCGACCCACAATTGGATGGTTAGCAAATCAAAAATGTCCCAGAAATGTGATTTCTTGCTGTGGGTTTAAACAGTCAGGCTGCAATATGTCAGGGTACTTTTCAATCAAGGACACATCAGAATGGGAATGAGAGACAGGGAGAGAGAAAAAGATAGGGTGACAGGGAGAAGCAGTGAGAGAATTTGGGATAGAGAGAGCGTGTTACAGAAAAGGGAAAGAAAGAGAGAGATCGGAAATGGACAGCAGCACAGACAGAGGAAAAAGTGAAAGAGAGATAGATGGATAGAAATTGGGAGCGAGGGAGAGAGTGAGGGAGCAAGACGGAGAGAGAGAGACAGAGAGACTGACAGAGAGCGAGAGAGAGAGAGGAACAGAGATACAGAGAGGGAGAGAGACAGGGAGACTGAAAGAGAGAGCGAGAGAGAGAAAGGGACAGAGATACAGAGAGGGAGAGAGACAGGGAGACTGAAAGAGAGAGCGAGGGCGAGAAAGGGACAGAGATACAGAGAGGGAGAGAGACAGGGACCCGGAAACAGAGAGCGAGAGAGAGAGAGAGGAACAGACAGAGAGAGAGACTGACAGAGAGAAAGCGAGAGGGACAGAGAGAGTTGGGCATTTAATCTCCCTCCACACTGTCCCATCAAACCTCCCTGGGCAGGTACAGGGGGTTAGATACAGAGTCCCTCTCTCTCGCTCTCTCGTTCAGTCTCCCTGTCTCTCTGTCAGTCTCACTCTCTGTCTGTTCCCCTCTCACTCTCGCTCGCTACACTGTCCCATCAAACATTCCCAGGACAGGTACAGGGGGTTAGATACAGAGTAAAGCTCCCTCGACACTGTCCCATCAAACACTCCCAGGGCAGGTACAGGGGGTTAGATACAGAGTAAAGCTCCCTCTACACTGTCCCATCAAACACTCCCAGGGCAGGTACACCTTTAAGCAGCTAAAGTTAAATTAGAGAGTAGTCGGTCTCTGTAATCAATCTCGCAGTGTTAACATAAAATGGCGACCATTAACAAATGTAAAATGGATGTCTGAAGTTCGGTATGTGCATTGTCACTGTGGTTCAAGGATAGCTTCAGAGAGACAGAGAGAGAGAGAGGGGGAGATATACAGAGAAAGAGACAGACATACAGACAGAGAGAGACAGAGAGACAGAGAGAGGGATAGAGAGAGAGAGAG